>NC_052150.1:77109604-77238593 GCF_902713615.1 Scyliorhinus canicula | reverse complement strand
CTCCCCCTCCCTGACCCGGCCCGACTCTCTCCCTCCCTGACCCGACCCGACTCTCTCCCTCCCTGACCCGACCCGACTCCCTCCCTCCCTGACCCAACCCGACTCTCTCCCTCCCTAACCTGACCCGACTCCCTCCCTGACCCGATCCGACTCTCTCCCTCCCTGACCCGACCCGACTCCCTCCCTGACCCGATCTGACTCTCTCCCTCCCTGACCCGACCCGACTCTCTCCCTCCCTAACCTGACCCGACTCCCTCCCTGACCCGATCCGACTCTCTCCCTCCCTGACCCGACCCGACTCCCTCCCTGACCCAATCTGACTCTCTCCCTCCCTGACCCGACCCGACTCTCTCCCTCCCTGACCCGACCCGACACTCTCTCCCTCCCTGACCCGACCCGACTCCCTCCCTGACCCGATCCGACTCTCTCCCTCCCTGACCCGACCCGCCTCCTCCCTGACCCGACCCGACTCTCTCCCTCCCTGACCCGACCCGACTCCCTCCCTCCCTGACCCGATCCGACTCCCTCCCTCCCTCCCTGACCCGACCCGACTCTCTCCCTCCCTGACCCGACTCCCTCCCTGACCCGACTCCCTCCCTCCCTCCCTCCCTCCCTCCATCCCTCCCTCCCTCCCTCCCTCCCTGACCCGACCCGACTCCCTCCCCCTCCCTGACCCGACTCCCTCCCTCCCTCCCTGACCCGACTCTCTCCCTCCCTGACCCGACCCGACTCCCTCCCTCCCTGACCCGATCTAACTCTCTCCCTCCCTGACCCGACCCGACTCTCTCCCTCCCTGACCCGAAGCGACTCCCTCCGTCCTTCCCTGACCCGACCCGACTCTCTCCCTCCCTGACCCGTCCCGACTCCCTCCCTCCCTGACCCGACTCCCTCCCTCCCTGAGCCGACCCGACTCCCTCCCTCCCTGAGCCGACCCGACTCTCTCCCTCCCTGACCCGACCCGACTCTCTCCTTCCCTGACACGACCCGACTCCCTCCCTCCCTCCCTCCCTGACCCGACTCTCTCCCTCCTTGACCCGATCCGACTCCCTCCCTCCCTCCCTGACCCGACCCGACTCTCTCCCTTCCTGACCCGACCCGACTCCCTCCCTCCCTGACCCGACCCGACTCTCTCCTTCCCTGACCCGACCCGACTCCCTCCCTCCCTGACCTGACCCACTCTCTCCCTCCCTGACCCGACCCGACTCTCTCCCTCCCTGACCCGACCCGACTCTCTCCCTCCTGACCCGACCCGACACTCTCCCTACCTGACCCGACCCGTCTCTCTCCCTACCTGACCCGACTCTCTCCCCTCCCTGACCCGACCCGACTCTCTCCCTCCCTGACCCGATCCGACTCCCTCCCTGACCCGATCCGACTCCCTCCCTCCCGGACCCAACCCGACTCCCTCCCTGACCCGACCCGACTCTCTCCCTCCCTGACCCGACCCGACTCTCTCCCTCCCTGACCCGACCCGACTCTCTCCCTCCCTGACCCGACCCGACTCCTTCCCTCCCTGACCCGACCCCGACTCCCTCCCTCCCTGACCCGACCCGACTCCCTCCCTCCCTGACCCGACCCGACTCCCTCCCTCCCTGACTCGACCCGACTCCCTCCCTCCCTGACCCGACCCGACTCCCTCCCTCCCTGACCCGACCCGACTCCCTCCCTCCCTGACCCGACCCGACTCCCTCCCTCCCTGACCCGACCCGACTCCCTCCCTCCCTGACCCGACCCGACTCCCTCCCTCCCTCCCCGACCCGACTCCCTCCCTCCCGACCCGAACCCGACTCCCTCCCTCCCTCCCTCACCCGCCCCGACTCCCTCCCTCCCTCCCTCACCCGCCCCGACTCCCTCCCTCCCTCCCTCACCCCGACTCCCTCCCTCCCTCCCTCCCTCCCTCCCTCCCTCCCTCCCTCCCTCCCTCCCTCCCTCCCTCCCTGACCCGACCCGACCCGACCCGACCCGACTCTCTCCCGCCCTGACCCGACCCGACTCGCTCCCGCCCTGACTCGACTCGATTCTCGTACTCTACCACCGGACTTGGCTCTCTTCCTCCTCTACCTGACCCAATTCTCTCACTCTTCCCAACCCGACTCGACTCTCTCCCTCCATATCCGACCCGGCTCTCTCTCTGACCTGACACGACTCTACCCCTCCACTACCCAAACTGACTCTCTTCCTCCACTAGCCCACCCAACTAGACTCTCCCCTTCCACTTCTGATGTGACCATCAATTCACAAGACACGTGATAGGAAGTGAACAGTTTTAATAGTCTTACAACTGAGCCTGCCTGCGACGAGATGAACTGGCAGCAGGCTCACAACTGCAGATCTTTATACTTCTGGTTAGTGGGAGGAGCCATGGGCGGAGCCAAGGGTGGAGCCCAGTACAAACTCCTCATCTCTCCCTATGGGCAGAGCCGCGCAACTGCTCGTATACAGAGCTCACAAAGACACAACACATATAATATAACACAGTGTGAATTACTAGGATTATGATTCACCACAACTTCCCGACCCGGCTCTTTCTTTGGCCTGACATGGCTCTCCCCCTCCGTTACCCGACCTGACTCTCTGGGTCCACTACCCCATTCAACTGGACTCTCTCCCTCCACTATCTGACCTGACGCACTTCCACCACTACCCGATCTGACTTGACTCTCTCCCTCACCAGCCCGACCACCCCCCCCCACTACGAGGGGGTCGAATGGGAGAGGTGGCAAAACGCGACCCGACTCTCTCCCTCCCTCCCTGACCTGACTCTCTCCCTCCCTGACCCGGATGGGTGTGTGAGAGACTCAGTTGGTTTTTCGGAGAGGCAGCGATTCGAGAATAACAGTGAGAAAAGTGACAAGCAGGAGGGTCGAGGTAAATTGAAAGAGTTAAAAATGCAAGTAACAATTTTAAGATCTTAAAAATTAGTAAGAGAATTCTTCAGCGAATTAGGTTCAGTAGGTTTTTAATGTAAAAGTTGCAGGTCAGGAACCGGACCCATCCTTATTACTACATGTAGCATTATTACTATGGGCAGCACGGTAGCCCATAGGCAGCATGGTAGCACAGTGCTTAGCACTGTGGCTTCACAGCGCCAGGGTCCCAACTTTGATTCCCTGCTGGGACACTGTGCAGAGTCTGCATATTCCCCCCGTGTCTGCGTGGGTTTCCTCTGGGTGCTCTGGTTTCTTCCCACAGTCCAAAGTTGTGCAGGTTAGGTGGATTGGCCATGATAAATTGCCCTTAGTGTCCAACAAGGTTAGGAGGGGTTATCGGGTTAGGGGGATGGTGTGGAAGTGAGGGCTTAAGTGGGTCGGTGCAGACTTGATGGGCTGAATGGCCTCCTTCTGCACTGTATATTCTATGTTCTATCTTTTGGTGTGTGAAAGTCATTTTCGTTTATCACACATGTGGTCTGAGAAACAGCTCGATGTATACAGGTCCTTTTTTACAGCAGGTTGATAAATTTATATGATGGTTTAGTACACAATCATCTATTGAACTAAACCCTGTCTGGATATTCTGTCTTCTATACTCTGGCCTATCCCCATGCTAACCGATTGGATTCGTTACTCCTCAATGTGTACTTGTTAAATCCATAGAATCCCTACAGTGCAGGAAGAGGCCATTCTGCATGACGAGTCTGCACTGGCACTGTCAATCCACTTAACCTGCATATCTTTGGACTGTGGGAGGAAACCGGAGCACCCGGAGAAAACCCACACAGACACGGGGAGAATGTGAAAACGCCACACAGACAGTGACCCAAGGTGGGGTTGGACCTGGGTCCCTGGAGCTCTGAGGCAGCAGTGCTAATCACTGTACCACCCTTGTTCCATTCTGTATTGGGCCCTTGGATATATATATATAAGATATTGGCAGTGCTGCTCCTAATATATAACGATATTTGCTTGAGGCATATCAAATTATTTTCCCAACAAATTGTGGAATAAATTTTTCATTGCAAGTCCAGGGATCAGAACAGCAACTTGTATTTACATCGCACTTCTAATAAAACATCCCGAGGCACTTCAAGGACACTTTACGAAACAAGAAAGGACACCAAACCACAGAAGGAGATATTAGGTTAGACCAAACACTTGGCCAAAGAGTTGAGTTTTAAGTAATGCCTTAAAAGAGGAGTGGTTCAGGGAGGGAATTCTAGAGCTTGGGGCCTATGCAGCTGATGTCCAATGGTGGTGGAATGATTAAAATCAGGGAGGCTGAAGAGCATAGGTATCCCAAAGGATTTTGGGGCTGGAGTAGATTGCAGAGATAGAGAGAGGCGAGGGATTTGAAAACAAAAATAATAAGTTTGAAATTTGGGTGTTGCTTAACAGGGAGTCAGCATATGTCCACAAGCACAGAAATTCAGTTTGGGTTAGAACATGGGCAGCATGATGGTGCAATGCACCGCGCCGAGGACCCGGGTTCGATCCCAGGTCACTGTCCGTGTGGAGTTTGCACATTTTCCCCTCGTCTGCGTGGATCTCACCCCCACAACCCAAAGATATCCAGAGTAGCTGGATTGGCCACGCTAATTTGCCTCTTAATTGGCAAACTTAAAAAAAAAGTTTAATTTATGAATCCGGGCAGCAGAGGTTTGAATGACTTCAGGTTTACATAGGATAGAAGGTGACAGACCAGCCCGGAGTGCTTTGGGATAATCAATTCAGAGGTAATAAAAAGCATGGTGGAGGCAACTTAGGCATTGACTACTAGTATTACCATTGCAACAAAATCAGGGTCAATGATGCATCGCAGTCGAAACAGCTTATAATACATAAAAATGGCCTTAGTATTCACTGAGACAATATGATCAATTGCCTATTTATTTTTTCAAAATAGTTTTGCCGTCCCACAGAAACCCTTCAATAACAGGCTGAACATCTCTTTAATGCACTTATAGTTGTGGCTACGGTTTATTTCCCACTGTTTACTTTGTAGTTTTGTGATGCCAAAGTGCTATCTGGGTCAAAATGCAAAAGTACTTATATTTTAATCCTTTGCTACAGGCATTTTGAATTAATTATTGAATAATTATATTTTGTTTATCTTTTAAAGAAGCAGAGAAAGCCACTGACTACGTCAATTACTACCAAGGAATGTGGGATTGTTCAGGAGACAGGTCTGACGAACTGTCTTTTAAACGTGGCGATGTCATTTATGTTGTTAACAAGGTAAGCAGATACTATTGGATTAAATGCACTATTATTCACATTGAATATGAACGGTAGCACAGTGGTTAGCATTATTGCTTCATAGCGCCAGGGACCCGGGTTCGATTCCCGGCTTGGTTTACTATCTGTGTGGTGTCTGCATGTTCTCCCCGTGTTTGCGTAGGTTTGCTCCGCGTGTTCTGGTTTCCTCCACAAGTCCCGAAAGGCATGCTTGTTAAGTGAATTGGACATTCTGAATTCTCCCTCTGTGTACCCGAACAGCCGCGGGAGTGTGGTGACTAGGGGCTTTTCACGGTAATTTCATTGCAGTGTTAATGTAAGCCTACTTGTGACACTAATAAAGATTATTATTATAAAACAAAAATCATGTTGAACTTGTTAAATTGCTGATGGGGAATTGCAGTAGTGCACTCTTCAGTGTACATGTTGAACTTGTTAAGTTGCTGATTGGGAATTGTAGTAGTGCGCTCTTCAATGTATATGAGAACTGATGTACCTTTTTAGTTGTGTTCATATTTGTTTTCTAAAATGGGCATTATATTTTATAAAGAAAAACATGTAAGAGGCAAAATTAGTATTTATATTACACACATATTCATAATATTACAATATTTAATTAAAATATCAGTTGAGAGTCAGAGGAAATCAGGGGAAAAAACCCTTCACTGCTTGGAGTCATAGCTAGTATATAGAAAGATGGTTTTGGTTTTTGGAGGCTAATCATCTCAGCCCAGGGACCTCGCTGCAGAATTTCCTCCGGGTAACCAAGGTTCAAAATACACAAGGGCAGTGGGAGAAGTCACCACCCCCAAAATGCCCCAGAAAATTGAATGGCAGGGGTGACCAATCCCAGAAGTCACCCCAATAAATGGAAGTGACAGAGTCTGTGAGGTGCTGCCCTCCAATCACAATGCTTGTGTACTAGTGAGCCTATCAGCAGCAGATATGGAGAAAAACAGCATGTGATTACAGGATAAATGAGCAGTGGGAAGGTGAATGTCAGTGTATTAGCCTGAGACATGCGCACCAGAATGACAGCATGAAGGGGCTGAGAGAAGGAGCAGGACTGCAAGGGGGAGCAGGGCTGTGAAGGAGGAGAGAGACCAGCAGATTTACAGTATAACAAAGGTTATAACTTTGTTTGTACCCAGAGCACCAGCTCCATGCCGTGAGGTTGGGGACATCTTAAATTACAATCTGGTTAAGGTGTCAACTTCCTGTGGGTTTAGCTGCAATGTAAGTGCATTCACTAACCCGTGGAGAAGTAAAAATATCTTGAATATCTTTGTTCGGGTTTTGCGATCATTTACATCACTGATACTACCCCTTGAGGTCTAAACATACATCTTAGCATACAAATTAGGAGCAGAAATAGGCCACTCGGGAACTTGAATCTGCTTGACAGTTCAATAAGACCATGGCTGATCTGATGGTGGCCTCAACTTCACATTCTGCCTACCCCTGATAACCTTTTACTCCCTTGTCAGTCAATCATTTGTATACTTTTGCCTTAAAAGTATTCAGTGACTCTGTCTCCACTCCTCTCTGGAGAAGAGAGTTTCAAAGCCTCACAACCCTGAGTGAAAAATATTCTCCTCATTGCTGTCTTAAATGGGAGATCCCTTATTTTAAAACTGTATTCCCTAGTTCTAGTCTCTCTCCCAAGGGGAAACATCATTTCCACTCCATCCTGTCAAGTCCCCTCAGAAACTCATATATCTCCATAAGATCACCTCTCAATCTTCTAAACTCCAAAAGATGCAGGCCGAGCTTTCCAAAGTTTCCTCATAAGAAAACCCCCAATCCCAAGTATCAGTTGAGTGAAACTTTTCTGAATTGCTCCTGATGCATTTATATCCTAAGATTGGATACAGTACTTCCAGATGTTGTCTCGCCAATCCCCTATACAACTGTAACAGAACATCTCTACTTTTGGTATTCCATTCCTTTTATAATAATAATAAGCAACAACATTTCATTTTCCTTCATAGCCACTTGCTGTAAGTGCATTCTAAATGTTTATGATTCATGGACCAGGGCACCCAGATCCCTCTGCACCTCAGAGTCCTGTAATCTTTCTCCTTTTAAATAATATGCTGCTTTTCTATTCTTCCAGCTAAAGTGGACAATTTCATATTTTACCGCGTTTCACTCCATGTGCCAAATTTCCGCTTACTCGCATAACCTATCTGTATCCCTTTACAGATTCCGTGCATCCCATTCACAACTACTTATCTTTGTACCGTTAGCAAATTTAGCAACCATACATTTAGTCCCTTCATCAAAGTCATTGATATAAATTATAAATAGTTGAAAACCAAAAATGGATCCCTGTGGCACTCCACTTGTCACATCTTGCTAACCGGAAAATTACCCGTTTATACCTATTTTATTTTTCTTATTAGCTAACCAATCCTATATCCATGCTAATATGTTTATCCCCTCCACCATGAACTCTTATTTTGCGTAGTAACCTTTGATGTGTAACCTTGTCAAATGTCTTCTGGAAATCTAAGTATAGAACATCCACTGGTTCCCCTTTATCCACATTCCTTGTTACTTCCTCAAAGAACTTCAATAAATTAGCCAAACATGATTTACCTTTCACCATTCCATATTGACTCTGCCTGACTGCATTGAGAATTTATAAGTGCCCTACTCTATCCTCCTTAATAATATATTACAGCATTTTCCCTATGACAGATATTAAACCAAGTGGCCTGTAGTTTCCTGCTTTCTCCAAATCTTTTTTTGAATTGTAGAGTCACATTTACTATTTTTCAATCTGATGCGACCTTTCCAGAATTTAGGACATTTTGGAAAATTGAAACCAACACATCTATTATCCCAGCAGCCCTTTCTTTTCAGACTCCAGGATGAAGTCCATCAAGAACCAATGACATGTCAGCCTTT
Organism: Scyliorhinus canicula; assembly: GCF_902713615.1. Lineage (NCBI taxonomy): Eukaryota > Metazoa > Chordata > Chondrichthyes > Carcharhiniformes > Scyliorhinidae > Scyliorhinus > Scyliorhinus canicula. The sequence goes on along the minus strand of NC_052150.1, from coordinate 77,230,506 downwards.
AGTTCTAATAATTTTCTCAATACTCTTTTCCTGGTGCTTGTTTTAAGTTCCTCCTTTTCTTTCACCTCCTGATCCACAATTATTCCTGGGATGCCACTTGTATCCTCTATAGTGAAGACAAATGTAAAATATCTATTGAAGTCATCTGCCATTTCCTTATTTTCCATTATTAATTCCCTGAACTCTCTTGATGAGCACCATTCACTTTGCTTACTCTTTTCCTTCAAATGCCTGTAGAAACTCTCACTGTCTATTTTTATATTTCTAGCTAGCTTTCAATTTCTCCCTCCTTATTAATCTTTTAGTCATTCTTCGCTGTTCTTTATATTCTGTTCAATCTTCTAAACTGAAGGGGCTGGTTTAGCACACTGGAGGGGCTGGTTTAGCACACTGGGCTAAATAGCTGGCTTTTAAAGCAGACCGAGGCAAGCCAGCAGCACGGGGTTCAATTCCTGTACCAGCCTCCCCGAACAGGCGACTAGGGGCTTTTCTCAGTGACTTCATTTGAAGTCTACTTGTAACAATAAGCGATTTTAATTTTTTCACTTTCAACTGCCACTCACCTTTGCAGAACTATACACTTTTTCTTTCAATCTGATACAATCCTCAACTTCATCAGTTAGCCACGAATGGTGCATCAGTTCCTTGGAGTCTTTCTTTCTCAGTGGAATGTATCTATTCTGAATGATCTCCTGAAATGTCTGCCAGAGCATCTCAACTGGCCTAACCCTTAATCTAATTTCCCTGTTCACTTGAGCCAGCTCCTGTTTTTCTTGCTCTCACAATTGCTCTTATTTAAGTTTAAAACACTAGTCTTTCATCCACTCTCCTCTCCCTCAATCTGAATGTGAACATCAATCATATTAATCCGCTATTTAGGAGTACCTTCACTAGGAGTACCTTCACTATGAGGTCAATAATCAATCCTGTCTCATTGCACAGTACCAGATCCAGTGCAGCCTGCTCTCTAGTTGGCTGTAGAACATGTTCCTCTGAGAAGCTGTCCTGAAAACACTCTTACGGACACATCATCCAGGTCACCTTTGCCAATCTTATTCATCCAATCTATATGTAGATTATTATCACCCATGATTGTCACTGTACTTTCTTCACAAGTCCCCATTATTTCTTCTTGTATCTCCCATCGAACAATCTGGTTAATGTTAGGGGGTGTATAAACCACCTCCACAAGCAACTTTTTCCATTTACTGTTTCTCATCTCCACTTAAACTGATTCCATATCCTGACCTCTAGAACGGAGGTCATCTCTCTCTCTATTGTACCAATGTCATTCTTAATTTACAGAGCTACACCTCCACCTTTTCTTAGTTTTCTGTTCTTCCATAGTGTTATATACCCTGAAATATTCAGGTCCTGGACTTTGTCATCTTGAAGCCGTGTCTCTGTGATGGCTGTCAGATCATACATATGTATTTCCATTTATGTTGTCAATTCATCTGCTTTGCTACAAATGCTAATGGCATTCAGATACAGAGCCTTTAGTTATGTCTTTTTCCCATTCTCCAACCTTTAGCATTATTTTTTGGTGTACTCTTGGTTTCTATCTGTTCCTTGCTGCCATGCTCTGATCACCATTTCCCTCATTGCTACCTTGATCTCTTGCTGTGTCTTCTTTATTTAATTCATCACATCTTCCCTATCACTATTTGAATGAGGATAGACTTCTTGCTGTTGCCTATTTATATAGGTGGAAGAGTTTGAGAAATTTCCACTTGCATGATTAATTCTGATGGTTCAAGAGCTAGATTACTGACCAAAAAACCTGAGATGTTTTTTGTGAAAAGACATTCAAGCGCCCAAAGTGGTGTTCTTTATTGATCATATGCTCTCTACATATTGTTATATAAAAAAGTTCTCTTTCTCTCTGTTCCCCCTCTTGGTATTTTTGTTTTGCTTTGTTTAACTCTAGGACATTGGGCTAGATTTTCATTGAATCTGGAGCGGGAATTGGGAAATTTCACAGCTCTCAATACCTTCTTCGGAATGGAGGGGGGGGGGGGGGGGGGGGGGGGGGGGGAAATGTGCTTCAAAGCTTCAAAGACAAAATGGGTGCAATTTTCCAAAAAAAACACGAAGTGTCAGTGTTGGCAGAAAGATCTGTGCGATTCCCACCGTACCTGGTCGCGGGATGCGGACTGCAATTTTCAGGCACTTTGAAGAAAATATTTCCCCATGTGAAAAATGGCATGCCTGAGGCACAGAGCTCCACAGCACTTGCTATCATTCAAGCCGGGAGGATGGCAGCGAGGCAATCTCATTTCACAGAGGGGGCCCTCATCGGCATGCTGGCACCATGAAGGAGAGGCATAGAATTCCATAGAATCCCTAAAAGTGCAGGAGACGGCCATTCGCCTATCGAGTCTGCACCAACTCCCTGAAAGAGCACCCTACCCAGGCCACCCCCTCCACCCCATCCCTGCAACCCCACCAAACCCACACATATTTGGAATCGAGGGGCAATTTAGCACGGCCAAATCTTTGGACTGTGGGAGGAAAACGGAGTACCTAGAGGAAACTCACTCAAGAAGATGAATGACCTTTTATGTTCTGCCAGGGTAAGCGCTTCCTGTCTCCTCTCATCACTCCACCATACCATCTTCCCTCAGAATGCCACCTCGATCCCACATGCTTACACCTTGCAGTGCCCCAGCACCCAAATGCCCACAAGCTTCCTCACTCACCCCTGGCCTCCTCATCAGAACCCTTCCTGCTTACACACGATACTTACACATGCCAGGTATCATCAACATCTGACCTGCCAGGTGGCCAGCATATATCATCCCAATTTGTGTTGCTGCAGGAGAAGCTTGCCCACAAATGCTGTGCACAAGAGAAGACAGACGGTGGGATGCCCAAGCTGAGGATCCTGACTCTTTTTGAGGAGACAGCCATAGAACTTGCAGGGGAAGAGCAGGAGCGGCCTGTGCTGACAGCGAGATGAGCTTGTGAGAGAAAAGTAGGAACTGCCACCCAGGTGGCCTTGCGAATGACCAAACAATCTGAATCCACCTCCCCTCCTGAACTGCGCAGCTCAGGCACAGTGGGTAGAACAGGGTAATGTGGCAACAACACTGTCACCTTGAAGTAGGCCAGGGCCCTCTAGGTCCTGACCCTCCCGAGGACATCAACCAAGGGAATCTCTGGGGGCAGGGCGTGGAAGGTAGCCTCCATCTCTAATGTGCATCCTGGGAACACACCTGGACATAGTGGGAATGTTCACAAGGTTAAGGAATTTACATAGAATTTACAGTGCAGAATGAGGCCATTCAGCCCATCGAGTCTGCGCCGGCTCTTGGAAAGAGCACCCTACCCAAGGTCAACACCTCCACCCTATCCCTATAACCCAGTAACCCCACCCAACACTAAGGGCAATTTTGGACACTTAAGGGCAATTTATCATGACCAATCCACCTAACCTGCGCATCTTTGGACTGTGGGAGGAAACCGGAGCACCCGGAGGAAACCCACGCACACACGGGGAGGATGTGCAGACTCCGCACAGACAGTGACCCAAGCCGGAATCGAACCAGGGACCCTGGAGCTGTGAAGCGATTGTGCTGTCCACAATGCTACCGTGCTGTCGGGCACAGAGTGGGGACGGGCGAAATAAAGAACAGATAACTGGGGGCCTTTATCATGTGTCACAAACGCACATTTGCCATAGTAAAAACTCCTGTTATGCACAACATTAAGGTCTTGCTGTCATTAACCGTCCTCCCAGTGAGATAGCACTTCACCCCATCTGGACACATCTCTTCTCGCAGCCCCTCAAAGTCAGACAAATGGGTAGGTCCACTCGAAGAGAATGCAACATAATTTCTGAAAGGGTTTGAGTATTAATCAGTGAGCCTTGGACCCTTGCCCCTAATGTCCCTCTAGTGCAAAAACGTGATATAGGGCATCAAGTCACTTGCACATGAGCCGGGGAGTCAGTATGCTGGCAACAGGCAGACAGGAGTCAGACATAACCAATAACTGAGGTGTATCACAGAGCTTTCCTCACTGCAGCCGTCATCAACCTCCTGCATTTTCTGTTCAGCAGGCACAAGGACTCCCCAGTCCCAGCACCCTGATGGAAGCCTGACAACACCAGGTTAAAGTCCAAAAGTCCAACTGCTCCTTCCTCAGGTGACTCAGTGTTCCATAAGCTAATGATTTGAAACAAATCTGTTGGACTTTAACCTGGTGTTGTAAGACTTCATACTGTGCTCACCCCAATCCAACGTCGGCACCTCCTCATCACAGCACCCTGATGACTGAAGTTTACTGCAATCCTCCTTCCATGGTCACAGAGGGGTTAGCACAATCATGGTTGGGGGGGGGCTTCTTCATGAGCTGTCAGACTACATGGTGTTGCTTTACTGTGAAGGAGGAAGCTATGAGGATAGTCCTGGTCCTTTTGTCCCATGCAAGCCCTCACCCCACCTGTCCTCCATCCTCCGGCTCCTCTCAGGTTTCTTCCTCTACTCTCTCCTGACCTTACTCCTCATCTGAGGAGATGTTCCACTCCTCCAGATTTTCATCAGTAAAGTGGTTGCTCCGCTGCTGTGCCGTTATGTAGAACACAGCAGACCACCACGATGTGGGAGACCCTCTGGAGACTTTGTAGGGCTACAACAGACCTGTTGAGGCAATGGAAGCACATCTTAAAGAGATCGATGCATTGCTCAATCACAGACCGGGTGACACTGTGACCTTTGATAAAACACAGGCCTTTGCTTCAGTCTCAAGCCTCTACCCTGGCGTCATCAGCCAAGACCTCAGCAAGCCATCTCTGCAACCCTCTTTGACCCTCAAATATTCCAGGGATTTGCAATTGTCCAAGGATGAAGCTACCACACATGTTCCCTGGAAAATGTGCACACAAGTGCATGAACCTCATTTGGTGGTCACGCATCAGCTGGACATTAGGGAGTGGAACCCCTTCCTGTTGACCAATGGGATTCCCTGATGCCATGAGGCACATAGAGCAGCATGAGTGTAGCTAATTTGCCCCCTGCACCTGCAACAGACCACCTATGGTGTCGAATCTCACAGTTCTCTCATCCTGCTGGGTTTGGCCTAGGATGAAATGGATGAAGTCCAAAGCCTAGCATAGAAAGCATAAAGTGCACCAGTGAGTTCACAGATGCATTTATGGACTGATGACTGCGGAATGCCACACAGGTCACCCGTGGAGCCATAGAATGAATCCTTTGCACAGAAGTTGGGAGCTGCCGTGACCTTCACGGTCACCGAGAGGGGGTGCCCTCCACCTCCACATGGCCAACTTGGACAGAATGTGGCACATGTACTGCACTGTCTCACTGTCGAGGCAGAATCACCTGAGACACATGTTAACCCATAGCTCCATGAAGGACTCACGGTCCTGTATGCTCTCAGTCTCCTCCTTTGCTTTTGTGCCCCTCTGTTCAGCTGCTGCTGCCTCTGGCCCTTGAGTCTGCCCTATGGCCCCCAGGTTTCCTGATGCTGGGTGTTCCATGGGTGCCACCATTTGTTGCTGCTGGAGTTTTCTCGCTTAACTTGTGTTGTTACTCGTGTCTTAATAAAGCTCGTAGTCTCAAATGTGGAGAAGATGCTTTATTGTGAGTTCGTTCTCTCTTCAGAGCTGTTTCCTAAGTTACCTTCAGTGTTCCTAGCTGGCGTGTGTCTTGTATCTGTGTTGCTCCAAGTTCTGCCCTTAGTGAAGTGTGTCCTCACTTCCTGTCCCCGTCTAGTACCTCGGCTCACTCATTGTCCTCCCAGTCTTGGATGCCACTCACACACATGTCTGGTGCTTTTTCATCTCCATTGCTTGGCTTGTCCTAATCAATGCCCTAGCCCCTTCAGAGTTGCCTGTGACCTCCCGTCTGGTTGTCCCCTCCCTTATTCTCTGCATCTTTCTGCATTCTGACTGGAGCTTTTGGTGGTTACGCATCCCTCATGGGCAGGGTCAGCTGGGTTGTTCTGTTCTTTTTGAGGGGTAATGGATTCTCAATGGCAGGCGCTGGGGACATGCAGGCACGGTCCCTCTTGATCCTGTGCACCCAAACATTTATCCTTGAACTATGAATTATCATCCCTTCCCTTGACTTTGAGAATGTGGGATCTGACACAGTTAAGGGTTAACTCATGAGGGCCAATTAATTTGATAAGCATGAGTCTCAGAAATGTTAAAGGGCACAATTACTTTACACATCAGGGATAGTAAAGATTAATAGGCACCCTTCTTACACAAGCTGCATCATCCGGAGATCTCTGTACTCTCTGGCCTTTGAACTTAAGACTCCTGGGGGTCTCCTGGACAGTCCCCTCCCCCACCCCCTCCCTGGCCTGTCCCTGGGTCAGCGCGTTGATGTCAGGAGAAGTCGGTCTACCTTGCTGAGCTCTGGGCCTGCGTACTGCTGAGGGGACAGGCATGCATGGAACGGCCAGTATTCTGAAAGCCGGTCACGGCTGGCATTTTAAAAAACTGGTGACGGTGGTTGGGCACTTCTTCCCTCATTTAGGATGGCCTGCCGACCCTCCCCACACCCACCTGCGATCCACCCGCAGCTCGCGACCCTGACTTTGAAAATGACTGTGGTAGAGAAGGGTGCTCACCTCTTTCTTCCCTCTTGGAGGACATGGCGCCTGGTTTCTATTTTAAAAAAACTGTAGTAATTCACGTCCATGTGACATGACGCCTGGTGGACAGGAAGATTCAGTGAAGTCTGAAGATTCAACTTTAACCTCGTGAAGTAAATTATAACGCATTCAAATTTATGCAAAGCAGGTTCGCGCCCTTCCTGGGCTTGAAGTTGATCACACCATCAGGAGGGCTTGGGACCATCACGATTAGAAATCTTGCCGGTGCAAATCCCATTTTTGGGCTCTTGTGATATTTTATGGCCCGCTAAATTCCGCCCAATGACTGCGAGAGCTGTGCGCTCCCTCTGCGTCCAATCAAGCGTAAATTTTCTTTTTGTTTTTACCGTTTGAAGCTGATGACAGTTCTTTTAATATATGAATGATTAAATATTTTTCGTAACGTATCACAAAATATTCGGCGTGTATTCCTAAGATATAGAAGCAGAATTGGGCCATTCGGCCCATCGAGTCTGCTCCGTCATTCTATCATGGCTGATACGTTTCTCATCTGCCACCTACAATGTTACAGACCAAGAGCTGGTTTGCGAAATCAGCCAGAGCGTCTCCTCTCTAGATCACAAGACCTTCCCGTACCAGCCTCCCCGGACAGGCGCCGGAATGTGGCGACTAGGAGCGGGAGTAGGCAATTTAGCCTTCCGAGCCTGAACACCTTAAATGTGATCATGGCTGATCCCATCATGGCCTCAACTCCACCGGCCTGCCCATTCTCCATAACCCTTCAACCTGTTACCAATTAAAAATCTATCAAACTCCTCTTTAAACTTACTCACTGTTCGTGCATCCACTGTACTCTGGCGCAGCAAATTCCACAGATTCACAACCCTTTGGGAGAAGTAGTTTTTCCTCAAATCTGTTTTAAATTTTCTACCTCTTATTCTAAGATTATGACCTTTCGTTTTAGAATGCCCCACAAGAGGAAGCATCAGTTTCACATCTACTTTATCCATACCTTTTAGCATCTTGCATACCTCAATTAGATCTCCCCTCATTCTTCTAAACTCTGGAGAGTATAGGCCTAAACTCTTCAATCTTTCCTCACGCAACAGAATTAAATGTATTCAATCTTATTCAAGGTCATAGTTCGTGAAAATGCCTGAATATCAAGCTTGCAGCCTACTGAGTTGAAGGAGGGCCATTTGTGGTACATTTACTAACTTAGGTTGCCCATCACTGCCCTATAGCATTGTAACTTCTCAATGACCTGAACTCCCGGTCCTTGAAACTCTGAGCCAGTAACAAAATTCGACATTTACCTGTGATGCTAAAGTGTTCAAAGTTTATTTCCAAAGCTGTTTTTAGTATCAGATTGGTAACAAATAAAAGTGCAGTTGAGTTACACAGAAGCTGGTTATAAAATAATTTAACTAATTCTTCACGACAAACGTTAGGAGGTTCAACCTATCGGTCATTACTAACAACTGAAATTTAACCTATTTTGTTTTTGACTTGAAAGAATTCTATTATGATTTCATTTGAATAGCTGAACTATTAACCACTGGGCCTTTCATGTATGAAACAGGTCTGTGAACAGTTCACACATTTAAAATTATTTTTATTAAGGTTTTGCAGAATTTTTCACAATACAACAGTAGTAACAATAATAACAAAACAAACTACAGTAAACATTAACATAGTGTAAAAAGAGAATATGCAATAACAATTAAATAGACATTACCCCACGCGACCCAGTCTTCCCACACCATCCCAAAGGCCAAGACGTCGGCCTCTTTCACCCCCTGAACTCCCGGCTCTTCTGACACTCCAAAGATCGCTATCTCTGGACTTGGCACCACCCGTGTGTTAAGAACCTTGGACATTGCCCTCGCGAACCCTTGCCAGAACTCTCTAAGCTCCGGGCATGCCCAAAACATGTGGACATGGTTTGCAGGGCTGCCCTTGCACCTCATTCAACTGTCTTCTACCCCAAAAAACTTGCTCATTCTCGCTGCCGTTATGTGTGCCCGGTGGACCACCTTAAATTGAATTAGACTGAGCCTGGCACATGATGAGGAGGAATTAACCATGCCCAGGACTTCTGCCCACAGACCCGCTTCCAACTCCTCACCTAGCTCCTCCTTCCACTTGCCCTTGAGTTCCTCCACCGGGGTTTCCTCCGCCTCCTGTAGTTCCTGGTAGATATCCGACACCTTCCCCTCCCCCACCCAGGTGCCGGAGACCACCCTGTCCCGTATCCTCAGTGGTGGCAGCGTCGGAAAGGCCACTACCTGTTTTTTTTAGGAAGGCTCATACTTGCAGATATTTAAAGGCATTTCCTGGCGGCAGATTAAATTTGTCCTCTAGCGCCTTCAAATTGGGAAAGCTTCCGTCTATGAACAGATCTGCCATCTTTCTGATGCCTGCCCTCTGCCAGCTCTGGAACCCACCATCCATCCTACCCGGGACAAACCTGCGGTTGTTGCATTTCGGGGTCCAGACCGACACTCCCTCCACCTTCTTGTACCTCCTCCACTGTCCCCAGAACCGCAGTGTCGCCACCACCACCGGACGTGTGGAGTAACGGGTCGGTGAGAACGGCAAAGGAGCCGTTATCAAAACTCCCAGACTAGTACCTTTACATGACGCCGCCTCCAGTTGCTCCCACACCACGCCCCCCCCCCCCCCCCCCCACCCCCCCCCCCCCCCCCCCCCCCCAAATCGGCCACTTCCTAATCATAGCTATATTGGCCGCCCAGTAGTAGTTGCGAAAGTTTGGCAGCGCCAACCCCCACCGGACTGCGCTCCAACAGCGATCTCCTTACTCGCGGGGTCTAATTCGCCCACACAAAGCCCATAATGATCCTACTCACCAGCTTAAAAAGCTTTGGGATGAAGATGGGGAGACACTGAAAGACAAACAAAAATTTGGAGAGGACAGTCATTTTCACGGTCTGCACCTTCCCTGCCCGTGACAGCGGGAGCATGTCCCACCTTTTAAAGTCCCCTTCCATTTGCTCCACCAACCGGGTCAGATTGAGCCTGTGCAGGGCATCCCATTTCCTGGCCACCTGTATATCCAGGTAGCAAAAACTTTTCTCTACCATCCTGAGCGGCAGCTCTTTCAGTCTCTCCTCCTGCCCCTTGGCTTGGATCACAAACAACTCGCTCTTTCCCATGTTCAGTTTGTACCCTGAAAAACTACCAAAATCCCTCAGGATCCGCAGAACATCCCCCATCCCCTCCACAGGGTCCGAAATGTACAGGAGCAAATCATCCGCATATAGCGAGACCCGATATTCCATGACCCCCCCCCGAACCAGTCCCGCTAGTTCCTCGAGGCTCTCAGCGCCATAGCTAGTGGTTCTATAGCTAGGGCAAATAGTAACAGGGAGAGGGGACACCCCTGCCTCATTCCCCGGTGAAGCTCAAAGTACCCTGACCTCAGCCGGTTTGTACATATACTTGCTAGAGGCGCCTGGTACAGCAATTTCACCCAGCCAATAAAGCCCTCACCAAACCCGAACCTCCCCAGCGTTTCCCACAGGTACTCCCACTCCACCCAGTCAATGGCTTTCTCTGCGCCCATCGCTGTTACCACCTCCGCCTCCCCTCCCTCTGAGAGCATCATAATAATATTCAAAAGTCTCCGGACATTGGTATTGAGTTGTCTGCCTTGAACAAACCCAGTCTGGTCTTCCTTTATCACCCCTGGGACGCAATCCTCAATTCCAGTGGCCAGAATCTTAGCTAGCAATTTGGCATCCACGTTTAAAAGCAAAATCAGCTTGTATGACCCGCAATGTTCCGAATCCTTCCCTCGTTTAAGAATGAATGAGATCAAGGCCTGTGACATTGTTGGGGGGAGGGTTCCTTTCTCTCTAGCCTCATTGAGGGTTCTCATCAGGAGTGGGCTCAATATTTCTGAAAATTTCTTATAGAATTCTACCTGGTAACCGTCCGGCTTTACCTGATTGCATGCCCTCTATACCCTTGACAATCTCCTCCAATTCAATCGGGGCCCCCAGCCCCTCCACCAGGTCCTCTTCCACCGTTGGAAACCTCAACTGGTCCAAAAATTGCCTCATCTCTTCCGCTCCCATCGGGGGCTCCGACTCGTGTAGTTTACTATAGAACTCCTTAAAGACTCCGTTCACCCCCCCTGGATCCAAGACCGTGTTACCCTACTTATTCTTTACTCCCCCGATTTCCCTCGCCACCTCCCTCTTTCGCAGTTGGTGTGCCAGCATTCTACTCGCTTTCTCCCCGTACTCATAGACTGCCCCCTTGCCATCCTCAGCTGTGCTACCACTTTCTCTGTGGTCAGCAGTTCAAACTCCACCTGCAGACTCTGCCAATCCCTCAGTAGCCCCGCCTTGGGGGGCCTCCGCGTATCTCCTGTCCACTCGGAGTATTTCCTCCATCAGTCTCTCCCTCTCTGCTCTTTCTCTCTTTTCCCTATGGGATCGAATTGAGATGAGTTCGCCTCTGACAACTGCCTTCAGAGCCTCCCAGGCCGTTGCCACTGCAACCTCACCTATCGTTTGTTTCCAGGTAATCCTGGATGTTCCTGTTAATTTGCCTGCAAACCTCTTTGTCCGCCAGTAGCCCCTCATCCAGTCTCCAGAGTGGGCGCTGCCCTCTCTCCTCACTAAGCCGCAGGTCCACCCAGTGCGGGGCATGGTCCAAGACTGTGATTGCTGAGTATTCTGTCCCCGCCACCTTTGGGAAGTTCACACATTTAAACACGTCGGTCTACTATTTGCTACTCATATGCACTTATCATACTGAACCAATCAATATTCAACCAAAACAAAGGCTGTGAATTGTAGTAATGTCAGACTTATGATTTACGCCACCTGGTGCACATTAGCCAGCTGTGTCATGAATATGTTCCAAGGGGAACAAAGTACAGGCCTAATATCACTCATCGTGTTTGCTTGAGTTGAGTATTTGACTGTCCAAAGTTTAAAAATCTAAAAATTGCAGAAAACATTTTGAAAATTCTAAATAGTTATGAATTAAGTTACATAAGTGTAATTATCTGCCAGATTTTGCTTATGTCAAATATTGTGGTAAGACTGAGGATTTAGTTACCTTTCTTATTTTTGCTGATTGCTGGCATCCATTTGTGAATGATTTAAAAGTATAGCAGTTATTCAATTTAGTATTTCTCATCTAATGTTTCTGTCTGTAATTAGAGAGATTTGCTTTTATTTTGTTGCCTTAAGTGATGCCAGAATTCTTTCCAATGCACAACATTCTGTCTGTCTGATCCTTATACAGTACTCGTAGATGTCTCTGATTTGCATTGCTGATCAGATACTAAGGTATTGGAAAAATGTTAACTCACTGATTGAGTATTAATAATGATTCACACCTACTTCAGAACTTGAGCACATGATCTTGGCTCACACTTCAATACAGTAATGGAGAAGAGCTATATTGTGCAATAAATTATCTTTAGGAGAAGACATTGGATGCAGGTCTCATCCATTTGCTTCGTCAGATACCTAACTGATCTCATGAAGGGAAGAGCAGGGAGTTCTCTCAAAATCATGGTCTACATTCCTGCTTCATTTACTAAAAGCAGATTAACTGATCACTCATCTCATTGCTGTTTGTAAAACTTTGGGGTGATGTTTTCTGGCCTCCCCATGGCATGTTTCTCGGCAGCCCGCCGTTGACCAGCAGTGGAATCTTCTGCTCCCGCCGCTGTCAATGGTATTTCCTGTTTAATCCACCCCACGACACCAGGAAACCCACAGCCAGAAGATCTCACCATTGGCCGTTGCAAATTGCCTCCCATATTTTTTTTTTTATTGAGGTATTTATGGTTTTATAACAGAAGACACAGTGTACATTCAAATATAAATGTAGTGCAAAAGCCGTCTTCCTCTCTCACAGGTTCCACCTTTTCTAGCCTCCTACTCTACACTTAACTGCCACACCCCCTCTTCTGCTGACGGTTAATTTTCCCTGAAGAAGTCGACGAATGGCTGCCACCTCTGGACGAACCCTAACATTGACCCTCTCAAGGCGAACTTGATTTTCTCCAGACAGAGAAAGCTAGCCATATCAGTTAGCCAGGTCTCCGACTTCAGGGGCTTTGAGTCCCTTCAAGCCACTAATATCCGTCTCCGGGCTACTAGGCAAGCAAAGGCCAGAACGTCTGCCTCTTTCTCCTCCTGGATTCCCGGATCTTCTGACACTCCGAAAATCGCCTCCTCCGGACTCGGTGCCACCCTTGTTTTCAATACTTTGGACATGACCTCCGCAAACCTCTGCCAGAGTCCTCTAAGCTTTGAGCATGCCCAGAACAAATGAACATGGTTCGCCGGTCCTCGCACACCTCCCATACCTATCTTGCACCCCAAAGAACCTGCTCATCCAGACCACTGTCATGTGTGCCCGGTGAACGACCTTAAATTGTATCAGGCTGAGCCTGGCACATGATGTGGACGCGTTGACTCTGCTCAACGCATCCACCCAGAGACCGTCTTCTATCTCTCCACCTAATTCCTCTTCCCATTTGGGTTTCAACTCCTCGGTCTGTGTTTCCTCTGACCCCATAAGCTCCTTATAAATGTCCAAAACCCTCCCTTCTTCCACCCACACTCTGGAAACTACCCTATCCTGTATCCCCCTTGGTGGTAGGAGCAGGAAGGTTGAGACCTGCCTGCATAGGAAGTCTCGCGCCTGCAGGTACCTAAATCCATTCCCTCCCGCCAATTCAAATTTTTCCTCCAACTCCCTCAGGCTGGGAAAGCTACCCTCTATGAACATATCGCCCATCCTCTCGATTCCCGCTCTCTGCCACCTCCGGAACCCTCCATCTAACCTCCCCGAGGCAAACCAGTGATTATTGCAAATTGGGGACCAGACTGATGCTCCTTCTGCTCCCACATGTCTCCTCCATTTCCCCCAGACTCAGTGTTGCGACAACCATGGGGCTGGTGGAATAGCATGCCGGCAGGAACGGCAAAGGCGCCGTTACCAACGCCCCCAAACTAGTACCCTTACAGGGTGCCGTCTCTACTCACTCCCACACCAATTTCGCCCCCCACCCCCTTACCATCCACTTCCTAATCATGGCTATATTCACCGCCCAGTAATAATTACTAAAGTTCAGGAGTGCCAGCTCGCCCTCCCCCCAGCTGCACTCCAACATCCCCTTTTTAACTCGCGGTGTCTTACCCGTCCATACAAAGCCCGTGATCACTTTGTTGACCCGTTTAAGAAAGGGCTGAGGAATAAAGATGAGAAGACACTGAAACACAAGCAGGAATCTCGGGAGAACTGTCATTTTCACTGTCTGTACCCTCCCAGGCAGTGACAACGGGAGCATGTCCCCATCTCTGAAAATCCTCCTTCATTTGGTCAACTAGTCGAGCCAGATTAAGCTTGTGCAGCCGTTCCTATTCCCGCGCCACCTGGATACCTAGGTATCGAAAGCTTCTCCCTACCACTCTAAATGGCAGCACCCCCAATTGCTTCTCCTGCCCCCGAGCCTGGATCGCGAACATCTCGCTTTTCCCCATGTTCAATTTATAACCCGAAAACCGGCCAAAATTCCCCAGAATCCCCATACTTTCTTCCATCCTTTCCAATGGGTCCGACACATATAAGAGGAGATCATCTGTGTATAGCGAGACTATGTGTTCCACCCCTCCCAAGACCAGTCGCTTCCAGACCTTTGAGGCTCTCGGCACAATTGCCAGCGGTTCTATGGCCAGTGTGAACAACAGCGGGGAGAGGGGTCATCCCTGCCTCGTCCCCGGTGCAGCTTAAAATAGCCTGATGTCAGCCTGTTCGTCCGAACACTTGCCACGGGCGCCTGATACAGCAGCCTGACCCAGTCAATGAAGCCCTGCCCAAATCCAAACTACCCCAATACCTCCCACAGATAATCCCATTCTACCCGGTCAAATGCCTCCTCTGAGTCCAATGCGACCGCTATCTATACGTCCCTACCCTCTAGGACATCATGATAACATTCAACAGCCTTCTTAGTTGGCCGCCAACTGCCTCCCCTTAACAAATCATGTCTGGTCCTCCCCAATCACATCCGGGATGCAGTCCTCAATCCTTGAGGATAAGATCTGAGCCAACAATTTGGCATCTACATTTAGTAGGGAGATTGGTCAGTAGGACCCGCATAGCTACGGGTCCTTATCCCGCTTCAGGATCAATGAGATAGTGACCTGCGATATCATCAGGGGCAGCCCCCCTCTCTCCCTTGCCTCATTAAACGTCCTCTTCAGCTCCAGCATCCCAGGGAACTTTTTGTAAAACCCAAGGGGTACCCATCCAGTCCCGGGGCTTTACCTGATTGCATGGCCTTCAACCCATCCACTATCTCTTCCAACCCAATCGGGGCCCAAGCCCGTCTACCAAGTTTTCATCAACCTTCGGGAACTTCAGCCCCCCCTAAGTATTGCCTCCTCTCACCGGCCCACCTAGGGGTTCCGACTCATACAGCCTGCTGTAGAGTTCCTCGAATGCCTTATTGACCCTAGCTGAATCTCCGACCCCGTTCCCATCTCTGTCCCTTACTTTCCCAATCTCCCTGGCCACCTCCTACTTTCTCAGCTGCTGCGCAAACATTCTACTGGCCTTCTCTCCATATTCATAGACCTCCCCTTTGCCTTCCTCAGCTGCTCCACCGCCATCCCTGTAGTTAACAAGCCAAACTCTGCCTGTAGCTCCGTCGTTCCCTTAGAAGCCCTGCCTCTGGGGTCTCCGAATACCTCCTGTCGACCAGTAGTATCTCCTTTATCAGCCAGTCCATCTCTGCTCTGTCTGTCTTCTCCCTGTGGGCCCGTAGCGAGTTCAGTTCCCCTCTAACCACTGCCTTCAGTGCCTCCCAGACCACCGCAGTCAAAACTTCCCCGGTGTCATTGACTTCCAGATAGTTCTGGATATATTTTGTCAGCCACCTACACACCTCCCCATCAGCTAAAGGTCCCACGTCCAGCCTCCAGTGTGGGCGCTGGCTACTCTCCTTGCTCACCTGTAGGTCAATCCAGTGCGGGGCATGATCCAAGATGATGATCACTGAGTACTCAGAGTCCACTACCCCCGTCAGTAAAGCCCTGTTCAGGATTTAAAAAAGTCAATCCGAGAGTACACTTTATGCATGTGCAAGTAGAAGGAAAACTCCTTCACTCTCGGCCGCCCAAATCTCCATTTAAATGCCCTTAATGTTGGCGAGTCCACTACTGTTGCAAAAACCTCCCTATCTCTGTAACCTCCTCCAGCCCTCTGCAACCCTCCCTATCTCTGTGACCTCCTCCAGCCCCCTCCACCCCTCACTATCTCTGTAACCTCCTCCAGCCCCCTACAACCCTCCCTATTTCTGTGACCTCCTCCAGCCCCATGCAACCCTTCCTATCTCTGTAACCTCCTCCAGCTCCATGCAACCCTCCCTATCTCTGTGACCTCCTCCAGCCCCCTCCACCCCTCACTATCTCTGTAACCTCCTCCAGCCCCTACAACCCTCCCTATTTCTGTGACCTCCTCCAGCCCCATGCAACCCTCCCTATCTCTGTAACCTCCTCCAGCTCCATGCAACCCTCCCTATCTCTGTAACCTCCTCCAGCTCCATGCAACCCTCCCTATCTCTGTAACCTCCTCCAGCCCCCTCCACCCCTCACTATCTCTGTAACCTCCTCCAGCCCCCTACAACCCTCCCTATCTCTGTAACCTCCTCCAGCCCTCTATACCCCTGCGAGGTATTTGTGCCGCTCTGCTGAGTGCCCCGTGAGCTATAATCGGTCCAGTGGCGCCTCTTCCCCCAGTTGCCGTGGACTCCAGGTTGTGTAATTCCCGCTCAGACCTTACCAGGCAGGATTCTGGACGGGTTGATATTCCAGAATGGCTGATAAAAAGGATACGGCTGAGGCAGTGGCGGGTCATCGGGAGAGAGAGCGCAGAGCAGCGGCTCCCTTCGGTGATCACTGTGCATCGCTGGGCCACACGGAGGGAGGTGGACTGTGCCTGCTGCGTGTGATCTTTCCCAACGTCCTCCTCATGAACTCCACATCATCCCAATTCGGCGCTAACACATTCACGAGTACCACCGGCAGCCCCTCCAGCTTTCCGCTGACCATTATGTACCCCCACGTCCGCAACTATTCTTCCAGCTTCAAATGACACTCGCTTATTAATCAGGATCGCGACCCCTCTAGTCTTAGAGTCCAGCCCCGAGTGAAAAACATGCCCCTGCATCCGTTCCTTCGGATCCCTCTGGGTGACCCACAATTCTCAGGTTCTGCTAGCAGGACCTGTTCTCTAGGTCCTCCACCATCTCCTGGAGCCTTTTCTGTTGGTCTCTCAACATTCCCACCTCCAACTCCACTGCAGCTTGGCGCTCCTCCTGCTCAGTCAGTGCCTTCTCCATTTTCTGGATCGCCCAATCTTGAGCATCCAGTCTGAGTTTAAGTCGCACAATCAACTCCTCAATCGGGTCCAAGCACTCCTGTTTCTGCTTGGCGAACCCCTCCTGAATGATCTGCATCAGCTGCTCCGTCAACCGCTGGGTCGTCAAGGCAGAACTCCGGTCTACCGCCATGCTTTCTCCCATTGCAGCCTCAGCCCAAGCCTTCTCCTTTCGTCTATTTCTTCTCTTGTGAGCACTCCTGGTCCGCTTCTCCATGCGCTGATGTAGGATTCCTCGTCACAATTGCATCCAACATCAATTTTCCACTTCAGATCCGACAAAAAATCGGGGGAAAGGTCCAAAGTTCCAACCTGAATGGCAGCCACCAAATGTGCGACCTACTCCTTCATAGCTGTTACCGGAAGTCTGGCTTCCATATTTTCAAGCACTTCAAATTTAATTCACTGAATTTAAAGTTCAATGTGATGTCCTAGGAATGTGATATGATGCCATGTAAATGCAAATAATTCTTCTTAATGTAGGAGACAATACTATCTAGTATTACGATAATCATGTGATTACAATACTTGTTCTATATTACCATAAAGTAAAACTGATCACAGTTTAATCACCTATTGTGGTTGTTTTTTGATTTCATTTCAAGGTTTCCAATTACATAAATGATGGCAGCAAAAATTGTGTTTTGCAAGATGCAATTAATATTTTTTTAATCAGGCACATTGGCAATGTATAGTCATCACACCAGTAGGAGATTTCCTTCTTAATATCTGTACATGCATCATCAAATTGCGTCTGAAATTCTAGATATTGCAGGAGATAGGTATTTCAACTGCTCCTGCATGTTTGCAGAAATAAATCAACTTCACCATTTCAGTAAAGCGTTTGATAAGGTTCCCCACGGTCGGCTATTGCAGAAAATACGGAGGCTGGGGATTGAGGGTGATTTAGAGATGTGGATCAGAAATTGGCTAGTTGAAAGAAGACAGAGAGTGGTAGTTGATGGGAAATGTTCAGAATGGAGTTCAGTTACGAGTGGCGTACCACAAGGATCTGTTCTGGGGCCGTTGCTGTTTGTCATTTTTATAAATGACCTAGAGGAGGGCGCAGAAGGATGGGTGAGTAAATTTGCAGACGACACTAAAGTCGGTGGAGTTGTAGACAGTGCGGAAGGATGTTGCAGGTTACAGAGGGACATAGATAAGCTGCAGAGCTGGGCTGAGAGGTGGAAAATGGAGTTTAATGTGGAGAAGTGTGAGGTGATTCACTTTGGAAAGAATAACAGGAATGCGGAATATTTGGCTAATGGTAAAATTCTTGGTAGTGTGGATGAGCAGAGGGATCTCGGTGTCCATGTACATAGATCCCTGAAAGTTGCCACCCAGGTTGATAGGGTTGTGAAGAAGGCCTATGGTGTGTTGGCCTTTATTGGTAGAGGGATTGAGTTCCGGAGCCATGAGGTCATGTTGCAGTTGTACAAAACTCTAGTACGGCCGCATTTGGAGTATTGCGTACAGTTCTGGTCGCCTCATTATAGGAAGGACGTGGAAGCTTTGGAACGGGTGCAGAGGAGATTTACCAGGATGTTGCCTGGTATGGAGGGAAAATCTTATGAGGAAAGGCTGATGGACTTGAGGTTGTTTTCGTTAGAGAGAAGAAGGTTAAGAGGTGACTTAATAGAGGCATACAAAATAATCAGAGGGTTAGATAGGGTGGACAGCGAGAGCCTTCTCCCGCGGATGGAGGTGGCTAGCACGAGGGGACATAGCCTTAAATTGAGGGGTAATAGATATAGGACAGAGGTCAGAGGTGGGTTTTTTACGCAAAGAGTGGTGAGGCCGTGGAATGCCCTACCTGCAACAGTAGTGAACTCGCCAACATTGAGGGCATTAAAAAATTTATTGGATAAGCATATGGATGATAAGGGCATAGTGTAGGTTAGATGGCCTTTAGTTTTTTTCCATGTCGGTGCAACATCGAGGGCCGAAGGGCCTGTACTGCGCTGTATCGTTCTATGTTCACGGTTTGTTACAAATTCTGGAATGACCTTAATGTAGCGGGGGAGATGAACAGGACCACAGCATCACAACTTCCAATATGAGAGCAGGGTCAAACGTCAGGCCCTGCACAATGTGGGGCATTTCCTGTAGGGAACTAGGTCCCTACCAACAGAAGTTATTGGTCCAGAAGGAAAAAAGGCAGGGGAATTGGTTTTCCCTGCAGCCACCCCCCCACCAACAAGAGGCAAAGCCTTTGGAAGACTGAGCAGTAGGAGAGGGCGAAGCCTGGAGTGCTGGCTAAAGGGACAGAACGGGAGCCAGGAGCTGCGCAGAGGGAGAGTAGAGCAGCAGGAAGGAGCTGCAGCAAAAGTCAAGGGCTGGTGACCCGCAGCATTGAATAACCAAGGTCACAAATATGGCAGACAGAAATCTCTGATGGTGGCTCGAGGATTGGGCAATGGAAATGGAGTGGGAAGACAGAGGCAGACTGCCTGGACCTTACCCCTGAACTCAAGAAGCCACAAGGAGAGGAAGATCCCCTTGTATGTTTGTATGAGACAAGGTAATCTGGGTCACGAGGTCACAGGAAATTTGCAATAGGAGCTCCACCATATAAATGCTATTGTCCAGCTGACTAAAAATCAGGAAATGGGCTCTCAACTGTATCCTGGTGGATCTGGAGCATTGGCCATGAATGTCCATTATAAATAATTTGTTCTTCTGAGTTAAGCTTTTGCATTAATGTTTATGAAGATTTGATGTCAGTAGAATAAAGAATCCTGTTTTCTAATTTACACGCAGTCTTGGTGCTTGAATCACACGCAACATTATTTTGAAGGAGGTTGCTTTCCTCTGTGTGGATTGGCTTTCAAATATTTGTGTCACATACGTTTCCTATCATTTGACTTTCAACTTATTTTATGATGTGCTTACCCATTATTTATATCTTTTCATTGACTTTCTGCCACAAATTTCTACTTTTTGTTTAAGTGTATTATGTAATTTAATAAAAGAAAGGATTATTTTAACAATAGTTTAAGGAGATATGCAAAACGTTCACTATATCCAGATATTGAGTGGTGGTATTTTGAAGAATGGTAAATTGAAAACCAAACATTAAACACAAAAATTGTAAGCATAAAATCCATTTTTTGTACTTTTTAACTATGTTAAAGTTGTGAGCCTAACTTGTCTGTACTTTTTATAAACCAAATAGTGACCCTCATGTAGTTGAACTGGAATGTAACATATGCCCAGAACCTCTTATCTTCGGATGGTTGTACCCCGGAGGTACCACCATGATGAGATGGAGAACCATTCTGTGGTCCTAATGCAAAGACTTTGCAGGTATTGCCCTAGAAGCTTGTACTTCCAATGGGCAATTACCCTGAATCTGGAACTCTCCAAAACTTTGAATATAGTGGGAAATTTTGGATAGTTCTATCTTAACCGAATAGTCACTTGGAAATAATTTGAAGGATTAAAACCAGTTCTAACACCTGTAGCCTCCTCCTCCCGTTCACCCAACCCGCCTCTGAAACCCTTCCCTTGTTCAAATACCTTTCTGACCCCCGACTATCTACCCAGACCACCCGACTACCTCCTAACACCCAACAACATCGACTACCCCCTCGACCACCCGACTACCCTCTGACCCCGAACCAACCCCTCAGTCATCCATCCTGCCCCTCACCCACCCACCACACTATTTCTTCATGACTTGCCTGCCACCCTACCCTCTCATCCACCGACTTCTCATACTAACCCTCACTCATTCACCACCATACCTCTTCACACAACTGCCACTCTACCCTGTCATTCACACTCAGCTGCCACCCTACTCCTCCATCCACATCTGCCACCCTACTCCTCCATCCACATCTGCCACCCCACGCCTCCATGCTCATTGACATACTTTCCACTCTACGCCCTCACTCTCCTGGTCCTAGTTCTTACGTTCACCTTGTTGCCACCTACCATTCATCCACTTACCTGCCACCTTCCCCCCCCCTCTCGCCCACCTGCCATCCTATTCCTTTACACACACATACCACCCAAATCCCACACCCACCCATCTTCCACAGCAATCCCTCACGCACTTATCTGCCCATCCACTTACTTGCCATTCTGCACTTCACCCATCCACCCGTCACCCACTTAACTGCTACTCTACCCCCTCATCTGCATACCTTCTGCCACCTACCCTCGTACACTTAACTGCCAACCTACTCCCTCACACACCCACCTTTCGTATTGCCTTTTCACCCACATACCTTCCCCCCTACTCCCTCACCGATTTACCTGCCTCCCTACCCCCACATTACACACTTACTTTCTCTCCGTAGCTTCTCAAAGTGGCTTGGGACTGTTAAACGTAGCAGAAAATCGCAGCTACAGCTGTAAAAATGGGTTGTGACCTGGCTTCCCTTTAAGATCTTGAAGGAATCCCAGGACAGGTACGCAAGAGGTCATCCAGACCAGAAATGTGGAGCTCTGGTGCAAGGTCAGAAAATGTGGAGCTCTGGTGCAAGGTCAGAAGCGGAGTGGCAATCCAACAATGACTGCTACTCCTCGGAAGGTTCAATCCCCAAATTCAGTCAATAAGTTGAGAATATTGTTTTGATTTGATGCACTTATTTGCACATTATATTGTATCACTCAACATAAGATTGTTAATGCAAGTAAGCATAATTGTGTTATTGGGTTAGTGGCATTGTTATATGAGTTAATTATCTAATTTAAATTAATTGCGTGCAGTGGTAAAATGGAATAATCCTCTTCTAAAAAAAGTGGAAAGTTTGTCAAACCAATTGTTTGAATTAAAGTAGACATTATAAACAACATGAAACATGCTATTGTAAACTCAGGAAACAGCTTGCCACTTTAGTGAAATTAGTCAGTCCTCGACTGGGTTTGTCTTTGCACGCTCCAGAGCAGCGTTTAGAAACAATCTGGTCATTACAGAATCACTATTGTCTACAAGGGACTACAGCAGCCCCTAAAAACAGAAAAGAGCAAAGTAGCTTCAATTATGTTTCATATATCTCTACTGGTCTGCGATTGGTAACTGCAATTGATTTTTGAACTAACGTGGTATGTCATTAACTTACAACCAGTAGAATTCAGCATTACATAAGGTTAAAATTATTGAATGTTTCAAGAACTAAATGCGAAAAACCTTTCCATGGCTCTGTACTTGCTCAGTAATTATCAAACCTCTGACTTCTTCCGGTCAGGCGAAAGGTCATCCAACTGTCATATTAATTGTTTCTCGCTCCCAAGTGCCATCTAACCTGCTGAGTGTTCTCATAATAGCAGTGTTAACCACTGTGCCACCATACCGCCCATGCACAGGAGTTCTCCCAGTCTCACAGCTAGGAACCTGGAGTAAGGACATAAATAGCTGCATGTCTTTTTTGCAGGGTTCCAGCCAAAGTTTGTGTGTAATTGAGAGAACAGCATGGTAATTTTGCTGCTATCTTTTTAAACCATATGACTAAAACTACCTATATTTTGATACAGAATTAGACATTACGAGGGGCAGGATTGGCAGCTCAACATCCCAGGTTATAGAATCTTCAGGCAAGAATCTTGTGGGCAGCACGGTAGCATAGTGATCAGCACAATTGCTTCACAGCTCCAGGGTCCCAGGTTCGATTCTCGGCTTGGGTCACTGTCTGTGCGGAGTCTGAACGTTCTCCCTGTGTGTGCGTGGGTTTCCTCCGGGTGCTCTGGTTTCCTCCCACAGTCCAACGACATGCTGGTTAGGTGGATTGGCTATGATAAATTGCTCTCAGTGTTCAAAATTGCCCTTAGTGTTGGGTGGGGTGACTGGGTTATGGGGATCGGATGTTGGGTGGGGTGCTCTTTCCAAGAGCCAGTGCAGACTCGATGGGCTGAATTGCCTCCTTCTGCACTGTAAATCCTATGAAAAAGACAGAGGAGGGGGTAGAAGAGGAGGAGGCATTGCATTATTAGTTCAGGAGTCAGTTACTGCAGTCGGGAGGGATATTATCTTTGAGGGGGCATCAAATGAAGCTTTGTGGATAGAGCTTAGGAATAAAAAAGAGGCAGCCACATTGCTAGGTATTTATTTTAGACCCCCAGATAGTATGCAGGAAATTAAGGAGTAATCTTGTGTGTGATTCACAGAGGTGTGTAAAAATAATAATAGCGTAATTATATTCGGTGATTTCAACTTTTCCAACATTAATTGAGATAATTGAGGTAGTCAGCATGCTAAGGACTTAGATGGAGTGAAGTTCTTAAAATTGGGGGCGTCAAAAAGTTAAATGGGGAGGGTACAGGCCTAACATGTTCCCTTTACGGTAATAGGAAGGAGTAACAAGCCAAGAGAGCCATGGATGACCAAAGACATTCAGGATACGATGAGAAGGAAATAAGAGGCTTTTAGCAAGTACACATGGAGCAAATCAAAGGAGGCATTAGTGCACAGAAATTGTAGGATGGAGCTTAAGAAATCAATTAGCAGAGCAAAGAGGGTATATGAGAAAGCCCTGGCTAGTAAAAGTAGGGAAAATCCCAAGATATTCTATAAGTTATTCTGTAAATATATTCTATATTTCCTCCAGGTTCTCCTGTTTCCTCCCAGCAGTCCCAAAAGTGAAGGTGAATTGGATATTGGATATTGGAAGGTGAAGATACAGACTGGGTGGTCAAGTGGGCAGAAAAGTGGCAGATGGAATTTAACTCTGAAAAGTGTGAGGTTATACACATTGGAAGGAGTAATTTGACAAGGAAGTATTCAATGAATGGCCTGACACTGGGAAGTTCCGAGGAACATAGGGAGCTTGGCGTGTTTGTCATAGATCCCTGAAGGCAGAAGGGCAGGTTAATAGGGTGGTGAAAAAGGCATATGGGCCACTTGCCTTTATCAATCAAGGCAAAGATTACAAAAACAGGGAGGTCATGTTGGAGTTGTATAGAACTTTGGTGAGGCCACAGCTGGAGTACTGTGTACAATTCTGGTCTGGAATGCACCGTCCGGGGGTTGGTAGAGGTGGGTTGTCTCACATTCTTTAAAAAGTACCTGGATGAGCACTTGGCATGTCATAACATTGAAGGCTGTGGACCAAGTGCTGGAAAATGGGATTACATAGGCAAGTTAGGTGTCTTTCATGTGTCGTTGCAGACTCGATGGGCTGAAGGGCCTCTTCTGCATGTAATCTGTGAATCATTTGGAAGTTCTAAAAGAAGGTGTTCTAGAAATGAAAATATTAATTTCATCAGTAGGACACTGGAGTGGATACATATTCTTGGGCAGAGAGCAATAAATTTCTGTTTCTAACCTCGTTTCTATGCAATCGAAATTTACTATTTCTATAGAACCATAGAACAATACAGCGCAGAAAGGAAGTCTGTCATTGCTGGTGCCAGCTCTTTTGTCGAACTAGCCAATTAATCACACTCTTCTGCTCATTCCCCATAGCCCTGTAATATTTGTCCCTTCAAGTATTAAATCTATTCCCTTTAAAATGTTATTAATGAAACTGTTTCCACCACCCTTCCAGGTACAATAGTACACCTGGGGAACACCACTGTATGTTTGCCTCCAATTTGAAAATCAGTCGTTCATTGCTACTCTGCTTTTTGTTCCTTTGGCAATTTTCCTTCTTTCTCTTTAATCCCATGGGTTTCAATTTTGCTAACAAGACAGTTAGTGGTGCTTTGTCACATGCCTCTTGAAGCTCCATATGCCCAACATTAACCACACTACTCTCGTCAACCCTCTCCATTATTTTAAAGAACTCGAATCAATTTGGACATACATAATTTTCCGATAAGGTATCTCTGCTGGTTTTCATTGATTAATTCATAACTTTTCCAGTTATTATTTTTAAACGTTTACGCATTTGGGTTGACGGTTCTCTAATTGTCGGATTTATATGATCCTTTTGGATTGGATTGGATTTGTTTATTGTCATGTGTACCGAGGTACAGTGAAAAGTATTTTTCTGCGAGCAGCTCAACAGATCATTAAGTAGATGGGAAGAAAAGGGATAAAATAAAATACATAATAGGGCAACACAGCTGCGGCCAGCGGAGCCCGGCAGAACGGGTTCCGATGAGTCTCGCCGGGGTGGAAAGTTAGGGGAAGGAACAGAGGTTGGGGGGAGGAGTTTTTTAAGAGGAAGTGGAGGGGAGGAGTCTGGGGGGTTTTTACAATTCATGGGTGTCACCTACGGTACACTTTCAGGGATTGGATGGCATTGAATGTTGGGGAGGGGGGGGGGGGGGTGGACTCTATAGGTCAATGGTGACCATAGGCGATTCCTGATTCCCTCTTCTTTTTTTTTTACTTTGTTTTTCCCACCGTGGGAAGGTTTGTTTTATTTGATGCTTATATTGTCAGGTGGGCCATTGTTTGGGGTGGTGGGGGGATCATTGTTGTTGATCAGGGGATTAACTTTGTATTTGTTACCGTTTACTGCTTGATGGTGGGGTATAAATTTTGAAGAAAATGTGAAAATGGAGAATAAAAATATTTTACAAAAATAGGGCAACACAAGGTATACAATGTAACTACATAAGCACCGGCATCGGATGAAGCAGACAGGGTGTAGTGTTAATGAGGTCAGTCCATAAGAGGGTCATTTAGGAGTCTGGTAACAGCGGGGAAGAAGCTGCTTTTGAGTCTATCCATGCGTGTTCTCAGACTTCTGTATCTCCTACCCGATGGAAGAAGTTGGAAGAGTGAGTCAGCCGGGTGGGAGGGGTCTTTGATTATGCTGCCCGCTTTCCCCAAGCAGCGGGAGGTGTAGATGGAGTCAATGGATGGGAGGCAGGCTTGTGTGATCGACTGGGCGGTGTTCACGACTTTCTGACATTTCTTGCGGTCCTGGGCTGAGCAGTTGCCATACCAGGCTGTGATGCAGCCAGATAAGATGCTTTCTATGGTGCATCTGTAAAAGTTGGTAATGGTTAATGTGGACGTGCCGAATTTCCTTAGTTTCCTGAGGAAGTTTTTTTGAACAGGGCTGTAAAATTTGCAATCTTCCATGTCTAAGACCATTTAAAGATTTTGACCTTCATTAATTCTACCCTTGCTTTCCTGAGTAATCTGGGATGCATTTCAACTGGACCAGGTAATTGTTCTGTAACCACAAACTTATGAACCACTACTTATGTTTGTAAAATACTTTTCAATTCCTTTTTATGTTTTAAAAATACTTTTCAGTTCCCTTTTATGTTAAATGCAAATCTATTCTCACACTCTAGATTTATTCCTTTTTGTAGATCTCTTCTGTATTTTCCTTACTTAACTTGGTTCTCTACTGCATTATGAACCTTATATCTTAAATCTCCTTGTCTTGCTCATTTACCTGCATATCTTTAATCATCCAGAGAACTCTAGCTTTTGATGCCCTTCCTATCCTCCTTACAAGGATATGCCTGCTATGTACAGGAACCATCTCTTTGGAGGACTCCTGTTGTTCAATGACCATTTTGCCTACCAATTTTTGATTCCAACCCACTTGAGCCAGATTTCTGAAGCTAGTCTTCCTCTGGGTAAATATTTTCATGCTTGATTGTATCTTGTCGTTTTCCATATCTATTCCAAACAGATGATATTATGATCACTTTTTCCCAAATCTCACTGAAACATGCTCCTCTTGCCTAACCTGGTTTTGCAGAACTAAATCCAGCACTTCTTCCTTCTTCGTTGGACTGGAAAACCATGAAAGCTATTTTGTACACCTCCCAGGAAATCCTCTATAATTGTGACCTTTACACTGTTACATGCATATGTAGTTCCAAGCTGTCTTAAGCTCCCACCTTTCCTCTTTCGTCCTCAGTAATTTCAATTTTGGCTCAGTGCTTCTTGCCTATTCCTGAATTTAATCGCCTCCTATCCTCCATTAATCTGTCCAACCATTCTTTGCAACCCATATTCAGAGATACCCTCTTGACCTTGCCATCTCAATCACGACTCACTACTGACTATATTGTTGTATGGCTCTAAGTTCTACCAACCCTCTTACCCTGTGTTCACCTTCAGAAAAATCTCACCCAGTTACAACATGATTTTAATATTTTTGCTAGCTGCTGGCTATTTATTTATTTACAACAAAACTTCCGTAGCTGTGCTCAACCACTTCCTCATGTCCACCTTTGATGCCTTTGTCCCCAGCCTCTACTGTCCCCTATTCGAGTACATTATGGCAGCACAGTAGCATAGTGGTTATCACAATTGCTTCACAGCTCCAGGGTCCCAGGTTCGATTCCCGGATTGGGTCACTGTCTGTGCGGAGTCTGCTCGTTCTCCCTGTGTGTGCGTGGGTTTCCTCCGGGTGCTCCGGTTTCCTCCCACAATCCAAAGATGTGCAGGTTAGGTGGATTAGCCATGCTAAATTTCCCTTAGTGTCTAAAATTGCCCTTAGTGTCGGGTGGGGTTACTGGGTGATGGGGATAGGGTGGAGGTGTAGGCTTGGGTAGGATGCTCTTTCCAAGAGCTGGTGCAGACTTGATGGGCCGAATTTACAGTGCCACTGTAAATTCTATGAAAAAAATTATGCTGATTTGGCCCTGCTTATTTGTTAAGTATAAGGACATAGATGTGGAGGGTATCAGCTGCACAACTGGTTATGCATTATTACCAGATCTGGTGAGATCACATCAACCAATTTGTGGCTTTTCTCTCCTTTGCCAAAACAATACACTACTTCAGGATCCTATGACGAAAATAAATCCTGGTTTATTTTCTTAACTGTCACTCACTGCTTAAAGCATCACTCCTGGATCCCTCCACCATCACATACAATATATGCAAGTGGCTCAGGCAATTCTTTGTTGTTACATGTTAATTGCCTCTATTCCTTCTTTGTCTTCTAATTCCTCCCAGTTTTCCCTTGTCCCATGAACCCACACATTCCTAGCAAAAATTCCTAAACCCATGTTTTTTCTCCTTCCTACCCTCCCGCTCTTTTCAAGCTGATCTTGTCCATACATAACTTGATCACAATGCTATTCAATTGCTAACCAGCCATATTACTTTCCTGGACTCCAGGAATACTGAAACTGTAAAAGATGCCTCTTCAGATACAGCCCCATTCAAATGCAGAGTCACCAAAAATCACCCTCGTCCATCCAGAATAATGATGTATCTGCAGTCTCCCTTTCCTCTGTAAAGTTCTTGAATGTTTTGTCACCAGCCAGATTCATGCCATTTTTTCCTTCACCTCTTATGTTTTAATCTCTTCAATCATCTTTTCATCCATACTAAAGCACTGAAATATTCCTATCCAAAGAAAAAATGTACATCTTTTAAGTTGATTACCATGATGTCCTTCTTGACCTTTCTTGGGCCCTTGAGACCCTTATTTCCACTTTTATCTCTCTTGGTCAATTATTCTTTCCCAACTGTCTTCCCAAGAGGTACAAACCACAAAAGAGGCAAATGGTCTGAAAACTGAGGATGAGCGTAAAATAATAAATATTTTGCATGATTGCTTTGTCCAAATATTTACATGAGAAACCATGAGCATCATGGGCTCCTCAAACAGACATAATCTAAGTAAAGTTAATTACATAAATGAGACTAAGATGGAAGACTGAGACAGACGAGAGAGGTACAAGGGGCGGAATTCTCCGACCCCCGGGGGGTCGGGGAATCGCCCGGCACCGGCGTCAATCCCGCCCCCGCCGTGGCCTGATGGCGTGGGCGGGCTCCAGGGTCCTGGGGGGAGGCACGGGACGATCTGACCCCGGGAGTGCCCCCACGGTGGCCTGGCCCGCGATCGGGGCCCACCAATCGGCGGGCGGGCCTGGGCGTGGGGGCACTCTTTTTCTTCCGCCCCGCCATGGCCTTCACCATGGCGGGGGCGGAAGAGACGCCCTCCCCTGTGCATGCGCCGGTATGACGTCAGCAGCCGTTGACGCACCGGTGCATGCGCGGACTTCCACCGGCCGGCGAAGGCCTTTCGGCCCCAGCTGGCGTGGCGCCAAAAGCTGTTTGCGCCGGTCGGCGGAGCGGCAACCACTCCGGCACGGGCCTAGCCCCTCAGTGTGAGGGCTTGGCCCCTAAAGGTGTGGAGAATTCCACACCTTTGGGGAGGCCCGACGCCGGAGTGGTTGACACCACTCCAATACACCGGGACCCCCCGCCCCGCCGGTTAGGGGAGAATTCCGGCCAAGGGAAATAAGTGGGGATAAATCGTATTTCAATTGCCGAAAAAAAACTAGGAAAGAAATCGATGAGGCTTTGACAACTGTGTGATGAGGAAGAAACTGGAGACATACCAATAGATCGGAAAGAGACTAATGTGATGCCCATATTCAAAATGTGTGACACAGCAGACATAGAAAACTATTAGTTTAGGTCCATTAGTCTTTTACCCATTGTAAAATAATGGAATTGTTTTTTATAGAAGCACAGAAGGAACTTTTGTAGCACATTGGGGGTGATTCTCCAATATGGAGCCCAAGTATTTGCGCCGTCGTGAACACCGTCGCGTTTCACGACGGCGCGAACCGGGCTGCGTACGACCGATTCTGACCCCCACAGGGGGCCAGCATGGCGCTGGAATGGTTCACAACGCTCCAGCCTTCTTTCGCCACGCCAACCCGTGCATGCACAATTGGGCCGCACCAACCTGCACATGCGCGGGGGTCTTTAGCGCGCCGGCCCCGACTCAACATGGCGTCGCTGTTCAGGGGCTGGCCGCGCCAGAACGTAGGCCCGGGGGGGAGAGGCCAGCCCGCCGTTTGGTGGGCCCCGATCGCGGCCAGACCCCATCGAAGCGCCCTCCCCCCCCCGGGTGACGGAGGCCCCCTTCTCCTCCTCCTCCCCCCCCCCCCCCCCCCCCCCACCGGCCGCTCTCCCAACCAATCGCACAGAGTTCCCGCCGGCAGCGACCAGGGGTGAACGGCACCAGCGGGACTCTGTCGTTTCAGCACGGCCGCTCGGCCCATCCGGGCCAGAGAATCGGCGGCCCCACCAATTCCAGCGGTCCGCGGCCAGCAACGCGCCGGCGCAAATGGCGGCGATTCTCCACTCCTCGGAGAATCGCGCGCCGGCTTCGGGGTGCGGTTGCGCCAATTCTCCGGCCCGCCGTGGGGCTTCGAGAATCGCCCCCATTGTGTCTGCACGTGCTCTTCACTAAACAATCCAAAACTCATCTCCCTGCCTTACACTCTCCCAATAGCTTTATATTTTTCCCTGTTACAAATATTTATCCAATTTTCCTTTGAAAGAAGCAATGGCCTTCTGCCAGAGCATTCTATACTCCAGTCAGGGATAAACCTGTGAAATTTCTCTACAATAGTGGTCTATTAAACAGTAGTCAATGAGAATTTAGGTTGGAAAATTCCTGCATGGTCCTTGACTTTGAGGAAATAATTCAGGTGGATTATGAAGATCTCTACAGCAGACTTCCAAAGTACATTTGAGAAGTTCCATCCAAATCTGTTTAGTTGAAACCTGAAGAGATTTAACAGATAATTGCAAGAGCTGTGTTGCCTTTTCAGGGCCCCATTTGTGCGTTTGATTTAGGGGACCTTACATTTTACTCACCAATGATACTGTGTGCAGCCTATTTTAATCTAGTGTTTCACGATGATGATTGTGAAAACGCATGTTTCCAAAAGTTAATATATAAATAGCTGACAGAATAGCCAGGGAAATACTTGTAAATCTACAGGTGGAAGGGAGAGAGGAACTTAAAACAATTGCAAGCATCAGAGAAAGTGTACCGAGAAAACTATTAGAACTAAGGCTGATAAGTCACCAGGCCCTGATGAACTTCATCCATCTAAAATAAGTGACTCCAGAGATAGTAAATGCATTGATTTTAATTTTCCACAATTCACTTAATTCTAGAAAGGTTCCATCAAATTGGAAAATAACAAATATAACTATTCAGGAAAGGAGGCAGTCAGAAAGCAGGCAGCTACAAGCCAGGTAGCCCAACATCTGTCAGAGGGAAATGTTAGAATCTATTATTAAGGAGGCTCCAATAGGTCACTTAGAAAATCTTGATGCAATTAAGCAGAGTCAGTATGGTTTCATAGAAGAGAAATAATGTTTGACTAATTTATTAGGGTTATTCGTGGAAGTAACAAGTACTGTGGATGAAGGGGAACCTGTAGGTGTGCTTGGATGAAGGAAGCAGATAGTCGGGACTAATGGGTCATTTTCCAGTTGGCAAGCTTTAAGAAGTGGAGTACCGTAGGAATCAATGCTCGGGCTTTAACTATTTACAATCCATTTGGTGTCGTGAATGAAGGGACCAAATGTATGGTGTTAAATTTACTGAAATAAGTGGGAGAATAAATTGTCAAAGGACATGAAGAGCGATTTAGATAGGTTAACTGAGCAGGTAAAGAATTGACAGATGAAATATAATTGGAAAATGTGAACTCGCACTTTTTTGCGGGAAGAATAGTAAATCAGTATATTATGTGAATGGAGAAAGAATGCAAAACTCTGTGGTACAGGGGATATCGGGTGTCCTGGTATATGGTTCGCAAAAGGTCAGTGTGCCAGTACAGAAAGTGATTAGGAAGGCAAATGGAATATTGGTTGTAAGGGGAATCAAGTAGGGAAGTGTTGCAACAGCTGTGTAGGGCCTTAGTGAGACTATATTTGGAGTACTGTATATAGTTTGGGTCTCCTTACTTAAAAAAGTATATAATTGCATTTGAATGTGTTCAGAGAAAGTTCAGTCAAGTGATCCCTGAGATGACTGAGTCCAGCGCTGCCATAGTCGGGGAGGAGACGTTCCGCTGGCAGGGGAGCTTCGGCAGGGACTGGTGGGGATAGGTCCAGGATGGCGAGGCGAGGCTGGTTAAAGGGGAGCAGTTTTTGGCAGGCCACGTGCACGCGCAGCCGCCGCCATGTTGCGTGGCCACGCACCCTGCCATTCTCCGGCTGAATCCGCAGGTAAAGCCGTGGGCTTTACGCTGCGCGGCTGCTAGCCCCCACCCCCCACCAGACGGAGGATCAGTGCGGGGGCTGCGCCGACTTTCTGGTCATAAGACCAGACGGATCCTACGGACATAGCGCAGGATCAGAGAATCCAGCCGAGAAGATCCCAAGGAATGGCAATATATTTTCAACTCAGGATGGTGAGGGACTTGGAGAGGAACTTCCAGGTGGTGCTGTTCCCATGTGTCTGCTGCCCTTTTCTCTTCAGACAGTAGTAGTCATGGAAGGAGCTGTCTAAGGAGCCTTGGTGAGTTCCTGTGCATAATGTAGATGGTACACAGTGGTGCTACTGTGCATCAGTGATGGAGGGGGTGAATGTTTGTAGAAGTGGTGCCAATCAAGCAGGCTGGCTTGTCCTGGCAAGTGTCAAACTCAAGTGCTGCAGCTGCATTCATCCTGATAAGTGAAACACATTTTATTCAAACTTGTACCAAAGTAGATTATAGCAAATAAACACCCCGGGAAACATTCTTCCCAACAATCAACTATGCAGTTTGTACAGATTTTTCTCCTTTTTCACCCCACCCCCCCTGCGGCGAACAGCTCCTCAAACACGGTCACAAACATCCCCCACCTTTTCTCATACAGGTCACCCAACCATGCTGCTACCCTCGGTAGTGAAATGTATTCTATCTGTTATGGGGCAGGGTTTAGAGAACCCCAAAGTGTATCATGGTGTTCACCTGACCCACAACTTTCAATAAATTGTGATATGGGGAGCACACGGCCCACTCTACAGGTGTGGTACAGCAGAAATGGAAAAGTAATTTTTAAAGCAAAACAATGTTTATTCTATGAACTCAAGTTAACCTTTTTGAAACATACAGTGAACATCTTAGCAACCATCAATTCAAATACTACCCCCAAAGAATACAACACTGAGCAATGATTAAGCTGTCCTTTTAACATCTATAAGAGTTAAAAAACCTTCAAAACAGAAAGACATCAGGCTTAACTTCACTACTGAGAATATTTATAATTTTAAATTCACCAAATGATCCAAAGATAGTCTTTTGCCGGCAGAGAGAACAGCAGCACACCTGCTTGATCTTGCTTCAGCTGCAACACTGAAAACAAAACTAAAACGCACCCTGCAGCAAACAGCCTAAAAGAAAAGTAAAAAGCTGACAGAAAGCCCAGCTCCACCCATTCTCTGACATCACTGCAGTAGTAAACACCCGTTTCTTAAAGGTACTCTCACTACAGATATTTATATACACACCCATTTATAAACAATAATTTCTTAAAGGAACTCTCACATGACACCTCCCCGCAAGAAAAAATAAATAAACCATCAACTTCAAGATGGTCTAATTTTTCTCCTTTTCACTATCCTTTAAGAAATGCACACAGTAAATATACTTTTTTGTTTCCAGAAAAAACAACACACGCAAACAGGTACAATATTATTGTCCATTTTTGTTCTTCTTCCTCCAACTGAAATCCTTCTCGATTGATAGTCTCTTTGAACAAGAAGGTCTCTGCACGATCTGTCCATTTCTCTACGCTTCGGCATTTCTCTTTAAAGTCAAGTACTTTAGTTCAATCTGATCACAGAGTCCCTTGTCACACAGGAGCATTGGTTATCACAGTTTCAGGCAGTCAAATGCCTGATGAAACTCCGCTGTCCATTGAAATTTTTGACGTTTCTTCAGCAAGTCCATCAGTGGAGCAATCCGCGACAAAGCTTTTGCACAAATGTTCGATCAGATCCACTCATGCCAAGAAATTGCATTATTTCCCTTCGTCTTGAGGGTATTGAAAGCTCCTCAATAACTGTTGGTTTCACATCCCGTGTGACCATTCGACCCTGTCCGATTGTATGGCCAAGGAAAGTGACTTGGGCTTTTCCAAATTCAATTTTGGCTAGGTTTAACACCAAACCCGCCTCCTGAAGTCGATCAAGTAACTCCATCAGATGTTTTAAATGTTATGTCCGTGTCGGCTGAAAATTACAGGATCGTCGATGTATACCGCACAATTGGGTAATCCTGAAACAACTTTGTTAGTTAACTGTTGAAATGTGGCTGGTGCATTTTTCATGCCAAATGGCATAACTTTGAATAGATACATACCATCTGGAGTCACAAAAGCTGAAACCTTCTTTGCCCTTTCGGATAAAGGTACCTGCCAGTAACCTTTAAGTAAATCCAGTTTGGAAAGAAAAACTGATTGTCCCACTTTCTCAATGCAATCCTCCAAACGTGGGATAGGATAAGAATCTGTTCTTGTAACTGCATTAACCTTTCTATAGTCCACACACAACCATTGGGTACTGTCTGGTTTTGGTACCATCACTATGGGTGAGCTCCATTGGCTGCAACCCCCTCCAATTATGCCATTTTTAAGCATACTCTCAATTTTTTTGTTAACCTGTGCCAATTTTAAAGGGTTACGTCTATATGGATGTTGTTTGATTGGACAGCATTTCCCACATCTACATCATCTATAGCCATTTATATACCCAATTTATCTCCACAAATATGCCCATGTGATATCAATAACTCTTTCAGGTCAGTCCGTTTTTCCTCTGGAAAGTAACTCAACAATTTATCCCAATTTTTCAGAACATCCTCGTTTTCCAATTTAATTTGTGGTATATCAAATTCACAGTCATCTGGATTTGGTTCATCACTTTTAAGTTAGAATCATTGTAACCTCCTCCTTTTTCTCTCCTTCCCTTTCAAAGTACCTTTTAAGCATATTCACATGACACATTCGGTGAGTCTTCCTTCTATCTGGTGTTTTTACCACATAATTCTCCTCACTTAATTTCCTTTCAATTTGATAAGGTCCACAAAACCTAGCTTTTAAAGGCTCACCTACCTCACTGGTAACAATACTAAAACTTTATCTCCACTGGCAAAACTACGAACTTTAGATTTCTTGTCCGCGACCCGTTGTCTAGCCAATTCACCTGCTCTATTTAATCATTCCCTAAAATTTGACATGTAATCCAATAATGTAAATTCTGATTTCTCACTCACCAGTTTTTCCTTAATCAATTTAAGTGGCCCTCTTACCTCATGACCAAAAATTAGTTCAAAAGGACTAAATTTGGTTGACTCATGAGGTGCATCCCTAATTGCAAACAGTACAAATGTAATTCCTTTATCCCAATCGTCTGGATAATCTTGACAATAAGCCTTCAACATTGTCTTTAATGTCTGATGCCACCTTTCTAACGCTCCCTGCGATTCTGGATGGTACGCAGTTGATTTAAATTGTTTTATTCCTAAGCTATCCATAATGTCTTTGAATAATCTTGAGGTAAAATTTGATCCTTGATCCGATTGTATTTCTGTGGGTAGTCCATATCTCGTAAAGAATTGAAGTAATTCCTCCCAATCGTTTTAGATATAATATTACGTACTGGAATGGTCTCTGGAAACCTAGTAGACACATCCATTATTGTCAAAAGATATTGATTCCCACATTTTGTTTTTGGGAAGCGGTCCTACACAATCAATTAGGACCCTTATAAAAGGTTCCTCAAATGCTGGAATGGGTATTAAGGGCGCTGGTTTTATCACTGCTTGAGGTTTCCCTATCACTTGACATTTGTGACATGATTGACAAAATTTAACTACATCTTTATGTAGTCCAGGCCAATAAAAATGTTTTTGTATTTTAGCTTGAGTTTTCCTTATTCCCAAATGACCTCCCAATGGTACCTCATGTGCAACTCGCAACATCTCCTTTCTATACCCTACCGGCAATACTGCTTGATGAACTTCTGCCCAATTTTCATCTGCCTGCATATGTAAAGGTCTCCATTTTATCATCAAGCCATCACTTTTATGGTAATAACACTCTGGTATACACGCAGATTCCTCTTCTGCATATGCTTTCTGATACATCCGTTTTATTTCTATATCTTTCTGTTGTAACTCCGCCAATTTTCCTGAACTAAAAATATCCATCTCATCCTCCACCTGTTCTCGTTCTTTTTCAACCACCTAATCAAAAATCGTTTCTGATAATTGCATTTCAACTTCATCTTCACTCTTTGATTTCTCCTCTTGTCTTAACCTGTGACTTTGCGATCTTGTTACTACACAGTCCAGAAAAACTCGTCCTTCAACACTTCAGTTGTCTGATTTTTCACTGGCTTATCAACCACAGTAGGCATCACTCCCACATGCGATCCAGCTATATCATTACCCAAGATAAACTGTATTCCTGGACAAGATAGTTTCTCCCTTACTCCTACTACCACTTCACCACTCTTCACTGGACTTTCCAACCTTACCTTATATAATTGAATACTACTCCTCTCATCCTGAATTCCACATATTACCACCTTTTCTAGCAACATTCTTCCCAAACTACATAACTCCTCATCTCTTACCATTAAAGATTGACTAGCTCCCATAGCTCTTGTTTTTCCTGCCTCGCACCTTACTCTGCTCCAAAGCCGATTTTTTGACTGCCCCGCTCCTAGTCCAGTCCATCCACCGGCAGATGATCGCAGCAGATGTGTTCCCCCACCGGGAAAAGTCCAGCCAGCGCCTCTACGGGCCCTTAAAAGAGCCCAAAAGACTGATAAACGCGGGAGCCACCGAATGTGCGGCTTAGCTCCACATCACCGCAACCGGAAGTCCCCAGTCTTGGTAGGAATGATCACCGCATAGTCCTTGTGGACACAAAGTCCCGTTTTCACATTGTAGATACCCTCCATCATGTTGAGTGGCACAACCATCGTTCTAAATGGGATAGATTCAGAACAGATCTAGCAACTCAAGACTGCGATTCCATGAGGCACTGTGATCAGCAGAATTGTACTCCACCATAATCTGTAACCTCATGGCCCGGCATGTTCCCCATGCTACCATTACCACCAAGCCAGGGAATCAACCCTGGTTCAATGAAGAGTGAAGGAGGGCGTGTCAGGAGCTGCATTAGACGTACCAAAAATGTGGTGTTAACCTGGTGAAGCTGCAATGCAGGACTACTTACATGCCAAACAACATAAGCAGCAAGTGATAGACAAAGCTAAGCGATCCCGCAACCAACGGATCTGATCTAAGCTCTGCAATACTGCCACATGCAGTCGTAAATGGTGGTGGATAATTAAACAACTTACTGGGGGAGGAAGAGGCTCCACAAATATCCCCGCCCTTGATGATGGAGGTGCAAAGCTAATGAGTGCAAAAGACACCGCTGAAGCTTTCGCAATAATCTTCAGCCAGAAGTGCTGAGCTGAGTGGATGATCCATCTCGGTCACCTTCAGAGGTTCTTAGCATCACAGATACAAGTCTTCAGCCAATTAGATTCACCCCACGTGATATCAGGAAATGCCTAAAGGCACTGGATACTGCAAATGCTATGGGCCTTGACAATATTCCTGCAATAGTATGAAAGCGTGTGCTCCAGAATTTGTCATGCCCCTAGCCAAGCTGTTCAATTATATATAAAACACTGGCATCTACTCAGCAATATGGAAAATTGCCCAGGTATGTCCTGTACACAAAAAGCAGGACAAATCCAACCCAGCCAATTATCGCCATATCAGTCTACTCTCAATCATCCGAAAAGTGATGGAAGGGGTCATCAAGAGTGCTATCAAACGGCACTTACTTCGTAACAACCTGCTCACTGACATGCAGTTTGGGTTCCGCCATGGTCACTCAGCTCCTGACCACCTTACAGCCTTGTTCAAACATGGCCAAAAGAGCTCAACTCCCGAGGAGAAGAAAGAGTGACTGCCCTTGACATCAAGGCAGCCCTAGCAAATCTGGAATCAATGGGAATCAGGGGGGAAACTTGCCACTGGTTCAAGTCATACATAGCATAAAGGAAGATGGTTGTAGTTGTTGGAGGTCAGCCTTCTCAGTCCCAGTGCATCACTGCAGGAGTTCCTCAGGGTAGTGTCATAGACCTAACCATCTTCAGCTGCTTCATCAATAATCTTCCTTCCAGCATAAGATGATGCTCGCTGATAATGTTCTCTGATGATTTTGCAATGTTCAGCACTATTCACGACTCCTCAGACACTGAAGCAGTCCACATGCAAATGCAGCAAGACTTGGACAATATCCAGGCTTGGGCTGACAAGTGGCAAGTAACATTCGTGCCACACAAATGCTAGGCATGACCAACCCTAATAAGAGAGAATCAAACCATCGCCACTTGACATTCAATGGCATTGCTTTCACTGAATCCTCCACTACGAACATCCTGGCGGCTACCATTGACCAGAAACTGAACTGGACCAGCCATATAAATATTGTGGCTACAGGGACAGATTAGAGGTGAGGAATCCTATGGCGAGTAACTCACTTCCTGACTCCCCATAGCCTATCTACCTGCTACAAAGCACAAGTCAGGAGTGTAATGGGATACTCCCCACTTGCCTGGATGAGTGCAGCTCCCAACAACATTCAAGAAGCTCAACACCATGCAGGACAAAACAGCTCACATGATTGGCACTCTATCCACCACATTCAACAGTATTCCCTCCAATACTGATGCACAGTGGCAGCAGTGTGCAGCATCTACAAGATGCACTGCAGAAACTCACCAAGGTTCCTTCCAAACCTGCAAACTCTCCACTTTCCTTGAAAAAAAAAATTGCAGCTCCGTTGCATCCTGGCATTAGGGAGGCAGCATCCTGGAATCATGTCAACAAATGCAGAAATGTTTGTTTGTTCCTCTCACTATATAGGATGCCCTATCATAATTACTTTTCCAAACTTTCCCGTCCGCTGTAACTACCACCCCCAAAACACCTGAACCAGCCAGAGTGGCTTGAACTTGGCTTTTGCTGTACTCCCTAGAAAACTGTTCAGAACTGAAAATCGATTGGAGGTCAAAGATATACTTTGGGGACTCCTTCACAACCTTGATTTTCTGGCAGTCACTCATTCCCTCTATGCCTGCACATCCAGAAGCTGCAGGGTGAGCACCTTCAGAATCTGTGATCCAATAAGCTGCCAGCCTAATGGTTGACCTTGCAATAGCTCCAGCAACTGTTCAACACTTCTGACTCTAAATGGAGTGAATGTCATTGATGAAGCAATTGAAGATGTTTGGGTCTAGGGCACTACCCTGAGGAATTCCTGCAGTGATGTTCTTGGAGTTAGATGCAGTCAGTTTGCAAAAAACTACAATGTAATGTTTGGCAAGATAATTGTTTTTAGCAGTGATTATGGAGGGATAAATGTTGGCCAAGTCAACAAGTGAAGTCCCCTGCTCTTCATTTAACAGTGCAATTGGTTCTTGTAGAACTACTGTAGCAGGCTGATGCGGCCTTTGCTTAATATCTCCAGAAGCCAACATCTCCATCAATGCAGTGCTCCCTCAGTCCTGCTCTGAAATATCAGCTAAGCTTCCTATATAGAACAGTACAGCACAGAACAGGCCCTTCGGCCCTCGATGTTGTGCCGAGCAATGATCACCCTACTTAAACCCACGTAACCCAACAATCCCCCCATTAACCTTACACTACGGGCAATTTAGCATGGCCAATCCACCTAACCCGCACATCTTTGGACTGTGGGAGGAAACCGGAGCACCCGGAGGAAACCCACGCACACACGGGGAGGACGTGCAGACTCCACACAGACAGTGACCCAGCCGGGAATCGAACCTGGGAGATTAGAGAGGTTGAGACTGTTCTCCTTGGAGAAAAGAAGGCTAAGAGGAAATTTGGTAGAGATATTCAAAATCATGAGATGCGTGGACAGAGTAGATAAAGTGAAAATGTTCCCACTCTTAAAAGGATCAAGAACGAGAGGGTACAGATTTAAAGTGATTTGCAAAAGAAGCAAATGCAATGGGCGGAATTCTCCGCTCCCCACGTGGCCTGGGAGAATCACAGGAGGGCCCCCCGACATTTTTTACGCCCCCCTGACGCCGTTTTTTACGGCGAATGGTGATTCTCCGAGCCCGATGGGCCGAGTGGCCGGCCCTTCACGCCGGTTTGAACACGGCAGCAACCACACCTGGTCGCTGCATTCGTGAAACGGGCGCCAGATGCCCGGTTTGGGGCATCTAGGAGCCCGATTGGGACGGGAGCACCACGACTGTGCTCGGGAGGGGCCAATGTCCAAAACAGGCGCACTCTTTCCCCTCCACCGCCCGGCAAGATCAAGTCGGCTGAGGAGAAAGACGGCCACTGCGCATGTCGTGCCGTCTGCGCGATGAAGTCATCCGGGCATGCGCGGATTGGAACCCGGGTTGGAACTGTCTTTGTGCGGATGACTTCACAAATGCGCCGGACGCGCGTCATTCTCGGCGCGACGAGGTCCCCCCCCCCACTTTTGTTTACGTGTTCCCTTGGTGCCCTTGTCTATTTGACATTTTCGTAGGGTTTTACTTATTTGCTTGTGCCGGCCCCAGCAGGGGCTGAGGCCCTGTAATTGGGTCTGTTAGTTTGCCAGTTAGAATGGACTTCTCCGCCTGGGGGTGGGGGAATGGGTACCCCTGCCTGTACCTGGCGGTTCTGCCTCGGCCAGCCCCGTTTTGACCTGGGGCCCGGAATCCCTGCCGCATGGCCCTGTCTTTGTTCTTGGCCCTCCGTTGTTTCCCATCCTCCCTCCACCTCCCCTCTCTCTACTCTCTCCCCTCCCTCTTTTCATCACTCTTCCTGTTCTTTGGTGTCTTAATAGCTCCTGTGTGCACCCCCCTCCCCTCACTCTATTGGCTGTTGGCTTCAAACAGGTCCTGGATCAAGTTGGTGAATGGCTTCTATGTCTTGTGGTGAATTTGATTTTGACAAGGTGGAGGAATTCCGACAGGCCGGCCAGACAGTCTGCAGCTTTGTGTGGCGCTGCTGATCACCAGCCGAGCAGGATTCTCTGAGCGGGCGATTAGGAAAGCAAAGGCAAGGACGCCAATCCTCTTCCCCATAAATGGTTCTGGCTGGTCTGATACTCCGAAAACTGCTACCTTCGGGCGTGGCTCCACCCTCACCCCCACAACCTTGGATGTTGCTTCAAAAAAGGCTGTCCAGAACCCAAGAAGTCTGGGCCAGGCCCAGAACATGTGGATGTGGTTGGCCAGGCCTCCCTTGGCACCATTCACAATTGTCCTCCATCTCCGGGAGGACACCTGCTCATTCGGGTTCTGTTTAGGTGCGCTCTGCATCACTTTCAGTTGCATAAGGCTTGGCCTTGCGCAAATGGAGGTGGAGTTGGCCCTGTTCAGTGCTTCACTCCAGAGTCCCCACTCTATTTCAAATCCCTAGTTCTTCCTCCCATTTTTACCGTCCAGTGGGGAGTGTACACTTTCTCGCAGTTGCCCGTCCCAGATTGTCCACGTCTAGTAGTTCCTCTAACATGGAGTGTCTCGGGGTCCCTGGGTATGATGCCGCCGCCTTGCGGAGGAGATTTTTTACGTGTAGGTGTCGCAATTTGTTCCCGTTGGG
Organism: Scyliorhinus canicula; assembly: GCF_902713615.1. Classification (NCBI taxonomy): domain Eukaryota; kingdom Metazoa; phylum Chordata; class Chondrichthyes; order Carcharhiniformes; family Scyliorhinidae; genus Scyliorhinus; species Scyliorhinus canicula. The sequence goes on along the minus strand of NC_052150.1, from coordinate 77,189,205 downwards.
TAGTTGTATTTTCTATCAGTTCTTCTAGATTTGCTAGTCTGAGGGTGGCATGCTGGCGAAGTGGTTAGCACTGCTGCCTACGATGCTGAGGACCCGGGTTTGATCCCGGCCCCGGGTCACTGTCCATGTGGAGTTTGCACATTCTCCCTGTGTCTGCGTGGGTTTCACCCCCACAACCCAAAGATGGGCAGGTTAGGTGAATTGGCCACACTAAATTACCCCTTAATTGGAAAATAATAATTGGGTAATCTAAATTTATTTTTAAAAACGTTTGCGCGTCTGTTCTCTGTATAGAAGTCCCTAACAGTCAGCGTCCACCCTGTCCTATCTCCACCTCTTAAAGGTAGTGTTCAACATGGCAGGCACAAACCTATGGTTGCCGCAGATGGGGTCCATAGTGGACATTTTAGATAGGCCGAGGTGCTGTCTCAAATGATTCCAGGTTCAGAGTGCGGCTACCACCACTGGGCTTGTTGAGTGGTTGGCTGGCGGGGTTGAGAGTGCCATTATGCTGAGGGCTCGGAGATTCGTCCCTGTACAGGAGCTCTCCTCCAACCTCACCCATTTCTGGTTCTTTCACCCATCCCTCACTCATTCTGCTGTGGCTGCCCAGTGGTTGTACTGTAGATTTTGGAGGGTCAGACCCCCCATGCTTCTTTTTCTTTGTGGGATCTTTTTGGGGATACTTGGGTTCTTCGCTCGCTCTCTCTATCTCTACTCCCCCCCCCCCCCCCCCCCCCCAACACGCACACACACACGCACGCACACACAAATGGTCAACCGCGTTAACGAAGGCCTTAGGGATGTAGATCAGTATGGATCTGAACAGGAAGAGGAACTCGGACAGCACGTTAATAATAATAATCTTTATTAGTGTCACAGGTAGGCTTGCATTAACACTGCAATGAGGTTACTGTGAAAATCCCCAAGTCCCCACTCTATAGTGCCTGTTCGGGTGCACTGAGGGATAATTCAGAATGTCCAATTTAATTAACACGCACATCTTTCGGGACTTGTGGGAGGAACCGGAGCACCCAGAGGAAACCCAAGCAGATACAGGAAGAACGTGCAGACTCCACATAGACAGTGCCCCAAACCAGGAATTGAACCTGTCCTTGGATTTGTGAAGCAACAGTGCTAACCACTGTGCTACCGTGCCACCCTTGATTGTCTGCACCCTCACCGGTAGGGAGAGCGGGAGTGTGTCCCATTTCTGTTGGTCCTTTGTAACTTCCTCCGCCAGAATGGTCAGATTCCACTTGTGGATCGGTGTCCAGTAATGGGCAATCTGGATCCCCTGGTAGCGGAATTTGCATTGGCTTGCTTGAATGGTAATCCCACCAGCTCTGTCCTTCCCCCTTTCGGGTTCACAGGGAAGACTTCACTCTTTCTTAGGTTGAGCTTGTAGCTCGAGAAGGCTCCAAACTCTCTCAGGAACATCATGATCCCTTCCATGCTGCTTTGTGGGTCCGAGGTATAGAGGAGCAGGTCATCCGCATGGAATGAAACTCTATGCTCTCTGTCTCCCCTTCGGATTCCCTTCCTGTTTTTCGCCACTCTAAGGTCGATTGCCAAAAGCTCAATTGCCAGGGCAAATAGCGAGGATAGCGGGCATCACTGCCTTGTGCCTCTGTGCAGCTGGAAGCATTCAGAGCTGCTGGTGTTCGTCCGTATGGTCATCATGGGAGCGTTGTATAGGAGTTTTACCCAGGAGATGAACCCTGTCCCCAGCCCAAACCACTCGAGTCCCTCAATGAGGTACTTCCACTCATCTCTGTCGAAGGCCTTTTCTGCGTTCAGGGAGACGATCACCTCTGGTGTTCTCTCCTCAGATGGGGTCATTATCACGTTTAGCAGTCACCTGATGTTCGCTGTTAGCCGTCTACCCTTAACAAAGAGCACCTCTGGTATTCAGTTCTCCAGTCACCTAGAGAATCTGAAAACATCTCCCGCAAATGTGGGGGGGCGGGGGGGGGGGGGGGGGGGGGGGGGGGTGCAGTGCTAAAGCTGTATTTTTAAAGTTAAATATAGTTTGATTTTTGGCTCTTCTACATTGGAGTCTTTTTTTTAAACCATTTTAAGCAGTAAGTATAAATGTAACTGCTTATCAGGGGGAAATAGGTTGCTGAAGGGCACCACAGCATTGTTAGTTCATTGTTAAAAAAATTCTGCTCCAATGAGATGACTTATGAAATGGTGGCCTAAGTTGCATGGAGCATTGAGTGAAAACAGTGATGAGCATTTAATTGTGATAGTCCAGTGTGCATGGGAAAACATTATCATCCTCTGTTCAGTAGGTAAAATAAAACCTGCTAGGGAGTATTGATCTTATTTTCTGCTTGTTCTATTTGCTTTGTTATTCCCTGTGTATATTTGATATATACGGCATTCAAGGAACTGGTTCAGAGCATTGTGCATCCAGCTGCACCATCATGTGGTTAAAAATGGAAGTGCTCTTTAACTTGAATACATCTACTGCAATTTACTTTGTTACAATTTCTACTAGCCACTGGCATCCAAATGCTAACAGTTAATGTCTGCCGTTAAATCAGTATTCGAGTTGATGCAAAGATGCAAAAATCAACACAAAAGTTGTATAATTCAGGGCCTGATTCATGGAAACGTGCTGGATTTCACACTGGATGCAGTGATTCAGATCTTGTGTTAGGAATAATGGTGAGGTTAACAGTGGTCAATATTATGGACTAAATCAGAAATTTCCAGAATCAGCAATCGCAAAATTAAATGTAGGAATCTGGAAATTGCAGTCTGACTTTTCTGCTCCAAAAGCTTTGCTACACCAATTCCTCACTGATGGGGTCAGAATTGAAATCCATGTGGCAGAGTGGAGTTGCTGTTCGTGCCCACTAGTTGGTTACCCACACACCAATCAAAAAAAAAAGTTGTGATTCTTTCAGATGTAAGCAAAATTTTAATAGCATGGTAAGCCTTGCATGACAAAATTAAAAGGCTCTGATCTTGAAAATTTAGTTTTATAAATATGGAGTCTCACCCTTGCAGAATTTAATAATTGGAAATGACTTCAATTTAACTTTTTTGTATCTCTCTTTTCCTCAACCCCATCTTTGTTTCCTTTTTTTCTGGACATGATTTCATAATTAAATATTCCAATTTTTACATTCTGGTTCAGGTTCTGCTAGGCAATTCTGGTCAGGTCAGGTGTCAAAACTTTTAAAAATCACAAAACCAACTCCAGTCCGCCCACTTTCATATTTAAAAGTGGGACAATGATAGTGCAGCCCTTTTATTCCGAGAAGATGGATTGATCAATTAGATTTTTGAAGAAGCTGACTTTAACTTCAGCCAGCTAGGTTTCCAGTCAAACAGGTTGATTTCCACATGGAGAATCTGTTATAGGTAAACTACACAGCTGTGGAGTCAAAGCTGCATAACATGTGGGGAAGCAAGACGTCAGGGACGGAATTCTCCAACCCACCCACGCCAGGTCGGAGAATCGCCTGGGGTCGGCGTGAATCCTGCCCCCGCCGTCCTCCTAATTCTCCGGCCCCCCAAAAATCGGCTCTGCGTGAGCCGCGCCGCCTGCCTCGGAGAATGGCATGGTCCGGCAAGACTCAATGGGCCCCAGGGCTGCCCGAAGTCTCCAGCCCGCGATGGGCTGAAGTCCCGCCCGTCTTTTGCCAGTCCCGCTGGCGTAAATTGGAGTAGGTCCCTTTCCGGCGGGACCTGGCAGTGCGGGTGGGGGGGGGGGCACAGGGGGATCTTGCCCCAGGAGGTGCCCCACAATGGCCTGGCCCGCGAGCGGGGCCCACCGATCCGTGGGCGGGCCTGTCTCGTGGGGGCACTATCCCTCCGCACCGGAGGCTGTACCGGTCCTCCATTCCCGGTGCGGAAACGAAGCATGCACAAGGATGACACCAGCACGTGCTGGCGCTCCCGCGCATGTGCCAAATCGCGCCGGCCGGCGGAGGCCCTTCAGCGGCGGTTGGCGTGGCGTCAAGCCCCTTTCCCGCCGGCCGGCGGGGTGCATACCATTCCAGGGCGGGCCTAGCCCCTGAACCGCATCTTTGGGGCGGCCCGACGCCGGAGTGGTTCATGTCACTCCGTCCCACCGCGACCCCCTGTCCTGCCGGGTAGGGGAGAATCCCGTCCCCAAGCTTTCTGACAACGCCCTTCCCACCACTGCTCATCCCTATCAAGATTCAGCTTTGCCTGTCTCAGTGAGAATTCTTCAATCCAATTATTGAAGAAGGACACACTGTTGTTTACCTTCTTAACACAGGCCTTAGACCTCCTATAGAGGGCTCCAAGGTTGAAAGGATCTCTTAGATGGCTACTCAAGGGCCCACAAAATCTATGTGCACCTGTAAATGCAATTGACCACTGTGGACACGTGTTCGATCCTGGCCCCGGGTCACTGTCCATGTGGAGTTTGCGCATTCTCCCCTTGTCTGCGTGGGTCTTAGCCCCACAACCAAAGGTGTGCAGGATAGGTGAATGGGCCATGCTAAATTGCCCCTTAATTGGAAAAAAAAAGAATTGGGTACTTTAAATTGATTTTTAAAAAGTAAATGTAATTGACAGTAAACACCGCTGATGGTAAAATCCAGACCATTTAAAACTCCAGTCCAGTATAAAGACATAGGCAGTGATCCTCTGGGTCCACCCACTAAAATCTGGATTCATGATCAGGCGGAGAATAGTGCGTCAGCCCATATTTGGGATTCGTGATGGTCCAGTCCTGCCCCACCGTCCATAATGGGGTTCCCGCCCACTGTTATTATGCATAGCCCCTTTTTGACATGTAGTTAGTGAGCTTGAAGCCCTATTCAAAGCCTTTGCATGATGCTCCCATTTCCCCCACCCCCCTCTCTCCCTCCCAATAAAAATTATACTGGGCAGGCTTTGATGCATGTCACGATGGACCTCAAGGGGGGGTCAAGGAGGTAAGTCCAGTCCCCATGTGCCCCACTGCAGCTGCCAGGCTGCAAAGGGAGTACCCCCCCAGGGTCCAAAGGATTGAGTGGGCTTGGGCCATGGGCAAGGGGTTGACCTTGGATTTCTCCCCCAAGATGGGGGTCTCATGGTTGGACTGCCCCTTTTTGACACCGTGACTATTCCACAGACCTATCCACCTTCACATCTCTTCCATGATGTGTGATTCCAAGACTACGGGTTAAAACCCTTGTTGCAATGAAAATGGGGTCTGTTTGAACTTGGCACTGAGTGGGATTCAAACCCAGGACCTCAGAGCATTACCTTGGGTCTCTGTATTACTAGCCCAGTGATAATACTGGGCCACTGTGCCACTGCCACCCCTGTATTTCACAGCTTGTTAATTTTTGGACCATTTCTGGGATGCTCTCCAGAATCCATCAGAAAAAGTTTGCATGAAGGTTATACTGTACTACATGTCATACAACATAACCACGGATAAATGTATACAAGTCACTGTGGATGAGAATCAACATCAAAGTGTGGCTCAGGATGAGAAGGCATGAGCAACAGGAAAGTTACGCAAAATTCAACTTGAGCCATGTTTAGCAGTCACTTGAAGCACACATCACGAAAATGGATGTTTTCATAATCTGATTGAGGGGTCTTCCCTTGAGGTCCGCACAGCATCTGTCGAGAATTATTTGATGTAATTGATTGTTTTGCTGCTCATTTCTGAGTATGTAATGTCTCTTATTGCTTCCACAAGTGAAGGTGGGCGGAGATAATACTTTTGTGCCTATTTGTTAGTTTGTTTGTCCGTTTGTCTGTAAACAATATATCTCAAGAAATAATGGATGGATTTCCCTGAAATGTGGTACACAAATAGAGTATGATCCAAGGAAGAAATGATTAGTTTTTGGTGAATATTGTAGCCACCAAAGTTGGCCATTCTCTCAATACAAAATGGAGGAACGCAAAGCTTGCAGGTTAAAATGGACAATGTTTGCAGCACAAGCAGGCTGCACCAAGCCAACGTGTATTCTGTCTGCTAAGAGAGCAGACAGCACCGAAACGAACATTCCGCATACTAATGAGGCAATCTCCGGGGTAGTTAACATAGCAATGGAACGATCCCAGGGACAATGGACACAAATAGAGAAGTGATTGCAACAGTGTATGGGAAACCAGACACCCCGGCACCAGCGGGGTTCGAAAGCAAAGCACCTGAAGGCCCGCCCAGTTGCCGAGAGATAGCCTCAGTATTGGGGGGATTCAAACAAATCAATTGGGAAGAGACCCAATCTATTCCCAGCAGGAAAAGGGTCCGCCCAAAAGGGCGCGAAGCCCCAGGACCTATAAAAGACAGGTCCCACACTTAGTTCATTCTTCTTAACCAGCCCTCCACTTTGGACCAGCATCTCGACCAGCTTTTGCCAAAGAAGACCTTGAATGAGAGAGAGGAGAGGTTTGGGACAGCAGCCGCCAGCAAGTAAGTGTCTCACAACGATCGCTACCAGAGATAGACACTCCTGACCCCTTTTTAACCCGTACCAACCTGAAGTCTGCAGACCAGAGCAGAGCAAGAGGCCTTGTCCCCTGATCCGGCAGTTCCCTTTGAGATAAGTATTGGTTTATTTAGTGGTAGGAATAGTTTAATCATCTTAGCGTGTGCATGGGTAGTATTATAATTGCATTATAATAAACTCAGTTGTTTGAACTTATTAAGTGGTGTATGGTTTTATTGCTTTGAACTTCACCTTGAAACTTGTGGCGGTATCTTAACGATACCTGGCGACCCCAAAGCTAAGTAACGAAACAGAGCCAAATTGAGTGTTAAGCACACTCACCCAGAACGAGCAACATTTAGTGGCGACTCCTAGACGGGACTCGATTAGAAGTGCCCCCCCCCCCCCCCCCCCCACTGTATGGTTTTATTTTTTTGAACTTGACCTTGAAACTTGTGGCGGTATCTTAACGATACCTGGCGACTCCAGAGCTAAGTAATGAAACAGAGCCAAATTGAGTGTTAAGAACACTCACCCAGAACGAGCAACAATATCCAGGTCATGAAATGCTTTAAAGGATCCGTTAACATTAGGAGAGAGTGAATTTATTGTTTTTTAGAATGTTGTTGGTTGTTTTATTTAGGATGTTGTTGATTGTTGTAGAATGTTCTGGATTGTCTCAGCTACTGTGGTGGAATTTTGTCACTGTTGTCAAAATGGGTACAGAGTTTTCAGAACAGATTGTTCACTGTGGATTGGCCTGTAGCTGCCTCAGTGAGATTGAAGCACTAAATAAAAATATTTATTTTTCAGCTTTGTAGTTGCAGGGCATTAACCAGATAGGAAAAATCCTCAAGAAGAGCTGTGTAATTGTAATGATGTTGAGTTAACACAGTATGGTGGAGGTATGCACTTTTCACTTTTTGCTATCATTTTTGTTTCTGAACAGCAAAGGGTGAGAGAATGACTCTAAAACATCACCTAGCGTAGCTCAGACACCCCACTCTGGCTTGACAGTCTCTGCGGCAGCTGAAGACTGTGGGATAAGAAGGTTTAGGGTTGCTAGCCTCTGTTTGAGACCATAAGACATAGAAGCAGAATTAGGCCACGTGGCCCATCGAGTCTGCTTCGCCATTCAATCAAGGCTGATATTTTTCTCATCTCCATTCTCCTGCCTTTTCCCCATAACCCTGATCCCCTTATTAATCAAGAACATATCTCTGACTTAAAGACACTCAGTGATTTGGCTTCCACAGCCTTCTTTGGCAAAGAATTCAACAGATTCACCACCCTCTGGCTGAAGAAATTCCTCCTCATCTCTGTTTTAAATGATCGTCCCTTTAGTCTGACATTGTGTCCTCTGGTTCTAGTTTTCCCTACAAGTGGAAACATCCTCTCCACGTCCACTCTATCCAGGCTTTGCAGTATCCTGTAAGTTTTAATAAGATCCCCGTCATCCTTTAAGCTGCGCTGATCGGGGTCCGTTGGCAGCAGCCCTTCCCAGCAATTCTCCAGGCCCCGCTGGGCCGAGCGGCCGCTCATTTTCGGCCAGTCCAGCAATTTTCGGCATAAAATGGACATGGTCCATCACAGCGGGACCTGGCTTGTTGGCTATCTAGCGGGGTCCTCGGCGGGGGTATCCGGCCCCCGGAGGGGTGGGGCCCGACGGTGGCCTGCCCCGCGATCAGGGCCCACCAATCTGCGGGCGGGCCTGTGCCGTGGGGCACTCTTTCCCTCCCCGCCGGCCTCTGTAGGGCTCCGCCAAGGCTGGCACGGAGAAGAACTCCCCTGCGCATGCGCGGGACCATGGCGGCCCTTCACCAGCCTTGCCCCCGGGAGTGCGGAGGATCACACAACTTCCGAGTGGCCAGACGCCGGAATGGTTTGCGCCATTCTTGGCGTTGGGCCATCCTGCTGATTGCGGAAGAATCCCACCCATGATGTCGAGCAGGTTGTGAACCAGTGAGTTCACCATTCAGAAGTTCTCCAGTTATGCTGCTGTCATCCATCCAATGAGCATGGCCAAGCCAGCACAGATGGTGTTGATGTAATAATGGTATCCTGAGAAATCTCAGGTGATCGCTTTGGGCCAGAACTTCAGGGAAGCAGCACTCATAGTAAGATTGCCACTCCACACCTTTTTACATCCAGTCAAATGCAGCTTCACCTTTCTGACCAGCATTCCAACTCGGGCCAGGTGAGAGAAGTGCATTGCAGTGGGTTCCCCAGGCCTTCAGTACAGGGCAGCAGCATTGGAGGAAAGGAAACCAGTGGCCCCTTTTCACTGCAGTAGGGAAAGGAGACCATCAGAGTTTTAGAGTGCAGAGCAATTAAGTTGATCCTATTGTTAGAGGCATAAGTTATGAGGAACAATTTGAGAAAACCAATGGCAGCTCTGTTAGGAATTACAGATTAAGAAAGTAATGGGTAAATTCAAGAGAAATATCAGGAACCCTTTCCTGACATAGAGGCTAATCAGTTAGAAAAGGTGACTTAGAAGGCAGTTGAAACCAGGAAATTGCTAGACGTAATTGTAATAAAATAGAAGGGTGGATGGAGTTCAATAAAATCAAATAGGCTGAAAGACCTTCATCAAAATCTATCTGGAGCATCCAATCTGCCTGCAGGAGCTAAATATTTTCTGAAACTTTTTCTACCCCATATTCTCACGTTTGCGCAATCTTAGACATGCTCATTTGTTCTTTAAGAGCTCCTAGGATCTTCTGGTCCCGTCAATGGTGCACCCCTGTCACAGGTTTCACAGTGGCGATGGGTGCATTCAACAAGAAACCCCATTGACATGGTGGGTCCCTTCTGCCACTGTAAAACATGCAGCGGGTTGTGCAGTAAGTCTCGCCTGTGGTCTTCGAATCTGAATGATTAGAACATCAAGGTGGCTGTCCTGTTATAGGTTGACATATATATATGTTCCCTTTATATTTGAAGGAAAGTATCTATAATAAAGCTGGCAAATGTCTTGAGATTTGGATGACTTCTGCAGTGCATTTTATTTTGATTTATGCACCTACCATACCAGTCATAAGACCAGAGCATCTGCTGTTCACTTAGTAAAACTCAAAGCCATATCGGGTATAATCAATTAGTGACTTTCTTTATAAGGTTGGGGAGGAGGTATGCTAGGTCAGTTTATTGTTTAAATAGTTTTAAGATGATCAATATGCACAACCAAGTCCATCCTCAGTAGCAGGCTCAGTAACCCAATATCTGATCAAAAATGATTTTTAATACAGTCGGGTCAGTTGATGATTGGTCAGGCAACCTGGTTCAGTAATTAAAAAAATGGAAGAATATATTTGTCACTGAAGGCAATGATGATTCCCACTTCCTATCACGTCATTCTGCAAACAATGCCTTAAGGAATAGGGTTGTCTTCGTTTCTCAAGCAGACAAAAGCTCTATACTGGTTAGCTCTATTATTTTAACTGGTTAAACATCAACATGTCTGAAATGGCATACATTGTCTTGGATGTGTCAATTTATGGCAAACATTCTGGACTGAGATAAGTAGCATGAGTACCAAAAGAGTAACCACTCCGTATCAGGTAAGTAAATGCCACATGTTCACATTTCTCAGCTTTTTTTGAAGACACGGTGATGGGTTTCCACACATCAGATGTTCAGTGATGGATAGAAAATAGTGTATTTTCTAATTCAATGTTACCACTCCACTTATTACACTACTTAACTGGCTATTCTGCTGCTTAATGAGTCACCATTATTGCAAGTGCCTTCTAGTTGCTTACTCAATGATGCATTGTTTACACACCAATCTACCTGGCAGCATACCAAATAAATATTTGTTTTGTCCAGATAAATTAAGGTAAATTGTAATCAGTTTAAGTAAAATTATTTTCACTATATTTTCAATCAATAAGTAGGATTTGTATTAAATAGTTTGAATTCTGAACTTTCCAATTTTCACTGTACTCTGTTGTACCTGCCTCTGAATTGTTAGGAAAGAAGATTTCCATGATGTTGCAAAATATCCTTTTCTTGGGGCAACACAGTGGCACAGTGGTTAGCACTGCTACCTCACAGCGCCAGGGACCCAGGTTCGATTTCAACTTCGGGTGACTTGTGTGGGGTTTGCACATTCTTCCCATATCTGCGGGTTTCCTCTGGATGCTCCATTTCCTCCCACAGTCCAGAAATGTGCAGGTTAGGTGGATTGACCATGCTAAATTGCCCCTTAGTGTCCAAAGATTAGCTGGGGTTACAAGGATAGGGCAGGGAGTTGGGCCTAGGTAGGGTGCTCTTTCAGAGGGTCGGTGCAGAACTGATGGACCAAACGGCCTCCTTCTACACAATAGGGATTTTATGATTTCAGAATAAATTCAAAGCATTTTTCTTGGCTTATTTTCCTTTGATTTCAGTACTGCAATATATTATTTAGTGAGTAGACTCGTTACTCAAATATTGTGGATTAGTTTTCTAAACTCACTTTCTGACTTTCAGAATCTCTCAAAAGTCTGTAATAATTTAACTATCGCTCCATTTTCCACATGTTTGGATAGTTTTTATGTCTGAAAGCTGCATGAACTGAATAGAAGTATCTTCTACGTGAACATTATTTGATTCTGACATTATTTATTTACAACAACCTTTCTTTGTCAAACTATGTGCATCATCGTTATATTTTATTATGTTTTTACTGTTCGCAAGAATCTCATGTTAAATACACAACTTTAGGGAAAACTGATTACTTGCAATAAAATTTATAAATCTGACCCTTTTAGGGTTGGTTTCTATTTGATATAATTAGCAAGCACCTTTTTTCTACCAGAAAACTCTGATTGATGTATGCATTGCTTTTATGGTTCTTTGCATTTTAACCTATGATCTTTCTGTCAATAAATCTAGCTGCTCTGAAAACTAAGAAATATTTTTTATATTTATCCCAAAATATATTGTTCAATTTTATTCTGCAAAATAATGTCAGTAAATAGATGTTGCTGACACATTACCTTTTAAGTAAATTGGCATTAGAATCTGCTATTTTATGACATAGGGTAATTATCAAGATATTCCATAATGAATATATTTGGATGTTATAGTGTGAGTGTCCTCTTATATACATGAAGTGATTGGTTACCAGACCTAATTAAGTTTTCCTTGCAAATAATGAACCAGATTTTGAAAACACTGAATCACATTATTTTAGTGTAGTCTAATATAAATGTTTCCACCTAAGACATATTGGTGAACTGAATACTTTACCCAGGAACGCAGGAACTTTATCAAGACAAATGTGAGATAATGCATTTTGGTAGGTCTAACATCAGAGGGCAAATATAAACTGTAAATGGCAAAAGTCTTAGGAATATAAAAAGTCAGAGAGATCTGGGCGTGCAGATCTACAGGTCTAACAACACAAGTGGACAAGATAGTGAAGAAAGCATTCGGAATGCTTGCCTTCTTTCAATGGGGCATTGAGGATAAAAACTGGCAAGTTGGTAAGGCTGCACTTGGAATATTGCGCACGCTTCTGGTCGCCACACTACCAGAAGGATGTGGAGGCTTAGGAGAGGGGGCAGAGGAGGTTTGCCAGGATGTTACCTGGCCTGGATTGTGTTAGCTGTACAGAGAGGCTGAATAGACTGTTTTCGTTAGAACAACGGAGGTTGAAGGGTGACCTGATAAAGTCTACAAGTTTCTGAGGAGCATGGATAGAGTCGATAGGCAGGCACTTTTTCCCAGGGTGGCGGGGTCAATCACCAGGGGGTATAGGTTTAAGGTCCGTGGGGCAAAGTTTGGAGGAGATGTGCAAGGCAGGTTTTTACACAGAGGTTGGTGAGTGCCGGAACGCATTGCCAGGGGAGGTTGTGGAAGCAGATATATTAACAGTGTTCAAAAGGCATCTCGACAAATACATGGACAGGATAGGTATAGAGGGATTCAGCACAAGGCAGTGCTGAGGGTTTTGGCCAAGGGTGGTATCATGATTCGTACAAACTCAGAGGGCTGAAGTGTCTGTTCCTATGCTGTATTGTTCTTTTGTTCTTTGAAAACTGTTTTGCCAGCTGATGGACATTTTGGGTGAGATTTCCCTTCCCCATCACTGGTGTTCTGCAGCAGTGGCAGGCGGATCGCCAGTAGCCGGCGGCGGGATCTTCTTGACCAAACACAACCCTCACCACCGCAAACCTTGTGGCAGGGGTACGCCGTCGGAAGGCCTGTAAGGTGCTGCCAGTGTGAGTTGCCAGGAAATCTCGGCCCTTGTATTTGAATAAATATATTTATGCCAATAGGACACATTTGTATATATTATACAAATGACATGCAACTTTTTAAATCCAACTTGGGTATTACATTTTGCTGAAGTACAATAGGGTATATAAAACTGATAATAATATGAAAATAACTCCGTTACCCTGTGAAAAAGCATTAAAATAGTTTTGATGAGGGTGGGGGTGGTAATTGAGGTACCCTACTGCAAAACCCCAAAGAGTTGAAACATTTACATAAGAATGACAAATGTATTGAATTACCTTTTTAATTCTGGCTATTAGTTACTTATAACTTTAAAAGGAACAAATAAATAGGGTGGCACGGTGGCTCAGTGGTTAGCACTGCTACCTTATGATGCCTCGGACCCGGGTTCGATCCCGGCCCTGGGTGGAGTTTGCACATTCTCCCCATGTCTGCGTGCGCCTCACCCCTACAACCCAAACATGTGCAGGGTAGGTAGATTGGCCACCCCAAATTGCCCCTTAATTAGGAAAAAAAAGTTAATGGAAAAATATAGCTTTACAAAGATTACTTTTATTTTTAGGTTATGTTTATCTCTAGGCAATGCTAAAAGTCTGATTAAGTCATTACTCCTTTTTATAAGTCACAAATTACTTTTCATCGTTGTGCAGAGATGACTACGAGATGACACTAAGCAATCAGCATTGGTTATGAAAATTCCTTCAATGTTGAATATCTTAATGAGCATGCAATGAAATTTCATACCAGTAGTTAATATGGCAGAAGCTTCTTCGGTAATTAATTAGCCAATATTGAAATCTATTTGACAACCCACAAAGCCCAATTAAGTATTTTTTCACTCTATGTTAACAAATTAAAATTTCTGTATTTGGGCAAGAGAATGGGGATGGATTAACCGATTAAATATCACATTCTCAAGATTTCATTACATACTTTACAATCAAAGAGTTACTTTATGGGTACTGTTTGTCTTATCTAGTCAAACACAGACAACAGCCACTTTAGAGTGTTTTTAAAAAATTAATTTACGGGATAGGGGTGTCACTGGCTACGTAAGCATTAATGTCCATTCCTAATTGCCCTTCAGAAATACAGAAACATAGGAAAAAGGAACAGCAGGAGGCCATCTGGCCTTTTGAGCCTGCGCCACCTTTTATTATGATAGCTGATCATCTAACTCAATAATTTAATTCCCCCCATAACCTTTGATCCCCTTCACCCCAAATGTTATATCAAACTGCTTCTTGAAAACATACAATGTTTTAGCCTCAATTACTTTCTGTGGTAACAAATTCCACAGGCTCATCACTCTGAGTGAAAAATCTCCATCCTAATTGGTCTACCCTGTATCCTCAGACTGCAACCCTTGGTTCTGGACGCCCCCACCATCAGGAACATCCTTCTTGCACCTACCCTTTCTAGTCCTGTTAGAATTTTAGAGGTTTCTATAAGATCCCACTTAATTTTTATGAACTCCAGCGAATACAGCCCTTACTGACTCGATCTCTCCTCATACCTCTGTCCTGCCATCCCAGGAATCATCATGTTAAACCTTCGCTGTACTCCCTTGAGAGCAAGAACATCCTTCCTCAGATAAGGAGACCAAAACTACACACAATATTCTAGGTGTGGCCTCACCAGGGCCCTGTATAATTGCAGCAAGACATCCCTGCTCCTGTACTCAAATCCTCTCGTAATGAAGGCCATAATACCATTTATCATCTTTACTGTCTGTTGCACCTGCGTGCTTATCTTCAGTGACTGGTGTACGAGGATATCCAGGTCTTGTTGCACTTTCCCCTCTCCTAATTTAAGGACATTCAGATAATAGTCTGCATTCCTGTTTTTGCTATCAAAGTGGATTACCTCACATTTATCCAAAACATACTGCATCTGCCATTAATTTGCCCACTCACTCAACTTGTCCAGATCATATTGAAAGATCTCTGCATCATCCTCACAACTCGCCCTCCCACCCAACTTTGGGCACAATTTAATGGAAATGAAATTCATGATTGAGATGAGGGAACGAAAATTAATATCTCCAAATTTGCAAAGTTGGGATGCGTCGTGGACGGTAAATCGCTAATCATGCCTTGCGAGATCTAACGGGAGTCCTGTGCCGAGCGCATTTAGCCATGTGTTTCCCGACACAGACAACACCAAGAACAACTCCGCTATTAAATGGAACTGTGCTTCGTTTTTGGACTTTAGCAAGGAATGCCCCACCCAGCCTGCACTTAATCCTACTTCCTGCACTAATGAAGGCAGAGTAGGATCTGTAGATCCCCCCCTGTGGCCTCCGGACCCCTCCCACAACTCAGCTATAAGGAGGTGATTGAGCCCCCCCACACCCCACCACATAAGGGCAAGGCACCCCTGGGCCCCATCTTTGGCACAATGTCACTTTGACACTGCCACCTGGCACCATGGCAAAGCTAGGTGCTAGGCTGGCCAAAGTGGGCAGGTGCCATTAGTACCAGGGTGCCCAGGCACCGACCACCCAGGAGCCCTGATCGCCTAGGAGACCACCCCAAGTGCCATTCCACTTGGTCCCCGTTTGTGGAGACTTGCTAAACAGGGCCCTGCTGTTGTCTCCTCAACAAGGGGGTTCGCTCCCGGGCGCTGGTTAGATCCCGCGAGTGCATATTCAAGTGTGCCTAACTGCCCCACCTACATATGCAAATTTAGATCCCATCCGTTTTGGGTGATATCCAGATCACGATGTCTCGCGAGATCCCGTTAGATCTCGCAAGGCATGATTAGCAATTTACCATCCACGACGCGTCCCAACTTTGCAAATTTGGAGATATTATTTTTTGTTCCCTCATCTCAATCATTAATATATATTGTGAAAATCCCAGGCCCTGCAGTACCCCACTAGTTACTGCTTGCCATTTGGAAAAAAACGTGTTAATTCCTACTCTTTGTTTCCTGTCTGCCAACCAGTTTTCTATCCATCTCAATACACTAGAATTGTTAATCTCACCTGCTTTAATTTTACACGCTAATCTCTGATGTGGGACTTTGTTGAAAGCCTTCTGAACATCCAATTAAACCACATCCACTCGCTCCCCCTCATCAGCTCTACTAGTTACATCCTCAAAGATTTCCAGTAGATTTGTCAAGCATGTCTTCCCCCTCATAAATCCATGCTGCCACTGTTCTCTAAGTGCTCTGCTATAAAATCTTTGATAATGGATTCTAGAATTTTCTCCACTACCAATATCAGGCTTATTGGTCTATAATTCTGTTTTATCTTTATCCCTTTTTAAATAGGTAACCTCCAATCTGTAGGAAGTGTTCCAGAGTCTATAAATCGTGGAAGATGACCACAAATGCATCTACTATTTCTAGAGCCACTTCCTTTGGTACTCTGGGATGTAGACTATCAGGCCCCGAGGATTTATCAGCCTTCTATCACATTGATTTCCCAGCACCATTTCTATACTAATATTGAAAACCTTCAGTTCCTTGCTCTCACTAAACCCTGTCTGCCCAATAGTTCTAGTATCCAAAGTCTGTAACAAAGTCTTGGAAAGTTGCATAAACAATAGGGTTGTCGTGGTGGGAGTTTTAACTTTCCCTCTGTTGACTGGGACACACTTACTACTGGAGGCATGGATGGAGCACAATTCATAATTTGAAAGGAGCGTCCAGGAGTGTTTCTTGAAACAATATATAAATAGCCCAACTCTAGAAGGGGCCATGTTAGACCTGGTGCTGGGAAATGAGCCCGGCCAAGTGATTGAAGTTTCAGTAGGAGATCATTTAAGGAACAGTGATCATAATTCTGTAAGTTTTAAGCTGCTTGTGGAAAAGGGCAAAAGTGGTTCTCAGGTGAAGGGTTAGACTGGGGGAAGGCTTATTACAACAGCATTAGGCAGGATCTGGAGAGTGATGACTAGGCGAGGCTGTTGGAGGGAAAATCAACATCCAGCATGTGGGAGGCTTCCAAAAGTCAGTTGATTAGAATTCAGCACCAGCATGTACCTGTGAGGACGAAAGTTACGGGTGGCAAGTATAGGGAACCCTGAATAACGAGGGATATTATGAATCTTGTCAAAAAGAAAAAGGAAGCATTCGTAAGGTCTAAAAGGCTCAGTACAGATGGAGCCCTTGAAGAATATAAAGCAACTAGGAAGGATCTTAAGGTAGGAGTTAGGAAGGCTATAAGGGGTCATGAAATGTCATTGGCAAATAGGATTAAGGAAAATTCTAAAGCGTTTTATGCATATATAAATAGCAGGAGGGTAGCCAGTGAAAGGGTTGGTCAATTCACGGTTATTGGAGGTAATCTATGTATGCAACCAGAGGAAATGGGAGATATACTAAATGAATACTTTGCCTCAGTATTCATAGAAGAGAAGGTCTTGGTGAATGAGGAGTATAGGGTAGAGTGTGTAGATATTCTGAGTCATATTGACATTAATAAAGAGGAGGTGCTGGGCATCTTAAAAAGTATTAAAGTAGATAAGTCCCCAGGGCCTGATTGGAGCTACCTCAGAATACTGCGGGAGGCAAGGGAGGAAATTGCTGGGGCCTTGGCACTAATCTTTGTATCCTTCTCGGCTACAGGCAAAGTTCCAGAAGTCTGGAGAGTAGCCAGTGTTGTTCCATTGTTTAATAAGGCCAGCAGGGATAATCCAGGAAATTATAGGTCGGTGAGATTTATGTCAGTGTTAGGGAAACTATTGGAAAAGATTTTTAGAGATAGGATTTACTCACGTTTGGAAACAGATGGACTTATTAGTGATCGACAGCATGGTTTTGTGAAGGGAAGGTCATGCCTCACTAATTTGATCAAGTTTTTCGAGGAAGTGACAAAGATGATAGATGAGGGAAAGGCAGTAGATGTATAAATGGACTTCAGTAAAGCCTTTGACAAGGTACCTCATGGGAGACTGGTACACAAGGTGAAATCACATGGGATCAGAGGAAAGATGGCAAGTTGGATACAGAACTGGCTTGGGCACAGAAGACAGAGGGTAGCTGTAGAAGGGTGCTTTTCTGAATGGAAGGCTGTATCTAGCAGTGTTCCACGGGATTAGTTCAAAGTGGCCTTTGTTGTTTGTGGTGTTGGAAGAAACTGTAGCTGGTCGGATTAGTAAATTCATAGACGGCACAAAAACTGGACGATTAGTGGGTAGTGAAGAGGATTGTCAGAGGATACAGCAGGATATAAACTGCTTGGAGCCTTGGGCGGAGAAATGGCAGATAGAGTTTAATCCAGACAAGTGTGAGGTAATGCATGTTGGAAGGTCCAATGCAAGTAGGAATTACACAATAAATGGTAGAACTCTTGCGAGTACTGACAGGCAGACAAACCTGGGCTTGCATGCCCAACAATCACAAAGTGGCAATGCATGTGGACAAGGTGGTCAAGAAGGCATACGGCATACTGGCCTTCATCGGTCAGGGCATTGAATATAAAAATTGGCAAGTCATGGTGCAGCTGTACAGGCCCTTAGTTAGGCCTCATTTAGAATATTGTGTACAATTCTGGTCGCCACACTACCAGGAGGATGTGGATGCTTTGGAGAGGGTACAGAAGCGGTTTTCTAGAATGTTGCCTGGTATGGAGGGCATTAGCTATGAGAAGAGGTTAGATAACCTCGGTCTGTTCTCACTGGAACGATGGAGGTTGAGAGGCGATCTGATAGAGGTCTACAAGAGTATGAGCGGCATGGGCAGAGTGGATAGTCAGATGCTCTTTCCTAGGGTAGGAGAGTCAAGTACTCGGGGACATAGGTTTAAAGTGCGTGGGGAAAAGTTTAGAACAGATGTGCTAGGCAAGTTTGTGGTAAGGGTGGTAAATATATGGAACGCGCTGCCTGGGAAGGTGGTAGGAGCAGGTACAATAGCAGCATTTAAGGGCATCTAGACAAATATATGAATCAGGTGGAATGGAAGGATGCGGACTCCGTAAAGTACAGGACGGTTTTAGTTTTGGGCCAGGGTACCATGGTTGGCCGCAGGCTTGGAGTGCCGAAGGGCCTGTTCCTGTGCTGTATTGTTCTATGTTCTTGTTCTGTATTAGTTACTCAGCCATTCTTTGTTCCTATTATAATTCCCACTGTTCTGACTGAAAGGGACCTACATTGACTTCACCAATATTTTCTCTTAACGTACCTATAGAAACTTTTACAGTCAGTTTTATGTTCCCCGCACGCTTACTCTCATAATCTATTTCCCCTTCTTATCGATCCCTTGGTTCTCCTTTACTGAATCTAAACTGCTGCCAATCTTCAGACTGTTGTTTTTCTTGGCCAATTTGTATGCTTCTTTCCCTTGGATTGAATCCATCTCTAATTTTCCCTTGTAAGCCATGGTTTGGCCACCTTTCCTGTTTTACTTTTGTTGCCGAAAGAATTACACTTGTTGCAGTTTCCCCATGCATTCCTTGAATGTTTGCCATTGCCTCTCCACAGTCATGCCTTTAAGTAACATTTCCCAATCGATAATAGCCAACTCGCCTCATATCATCGTAGTTTCCTTTATTAAGATTCAGGACCTAGTCTCAGAATCAACTGCGTCACTCTCCATCTTGATGAAAAATTATATCATGTTGTGGTTGCTTATCCCCAAGAGGTCTCGCACAACTAGATTGATTCCATACTCATTACACAGTAACCAGTCTAGGATGGCCTGTTCTCTAGTTGATTCCTCAATGTATTGGTCCAGAAAAGCATCGCGTATGCACTTCAGGAATTCCTCCTCTATGGTATTGTGAAAAATTGGATTTGCCTGATCTATAGGCAGATTAAAATCACCGATAATTACCGATGCTCCTTTATCACATTAGTCTCTAATTTCCTCTTTAATGCCATTCCCAACATTACGACTACCGTTTGGGGGTGTATACGCATCTCCCACTAACATTTTTTGCCCCTTGGTGTTTCTCAGCTCGACCCATACAGATTCCACATTGTAGGAGCGAATATCCTTCCTCACAATTGCGTTAATTTCCTCTTTAACGAGCAATGCAACTTCACCACCTTTTCCTTTTTGTCTATTCTTCCCAAATCCTGAATACCCCTAGATGTTCAATTTGCATCCCTGGTCACCCTGCAGCCATGTCTCAGTAATCTCAATTAAGGGGACAGCACGGTGGCGCAGTGGGTAGCACTGCTTCCTCATGGCGCTGAGGTCCCAGGTTTGATCCCGGCTCTGGGTCATTGTCCGTGTGGAGTTTGCACATTCTCCCCGTGTTTTGCGTGGGTTTTGCCCCCACAACCCAAAGATGTGCAAGGTAGATGGATTGGCCACACTAAATTGCCCCTTAATTGAAAAAGAAATTGGGTACTCTAAATTTATAAAACCAATATAATCCCAATTAAATCAAACCCATTTACATCTATTTGCACAATTCGTTCATCTGCTTAATTTGAATGCTCCGCGCATTACGGCGCCTTTCGTCTTGTCTTTTTAACATTCCTTGTTCCGCTCCCAATATTTTTCACTGTGGCCCTGCTTGGATCTGGTCCTTGGTTTCTTTGCCTATCACTTTTCTTATAACCCTTTCTGACTTTTGTTTTTGGCCTTAGTTCCCCCTCCTCTGACTCCTTGCATAGGTTCCCAACCCCCTGCCTTTTTAGTTTAAACCCTCCCCAGCCACACTAGCAAATACTACCCCAAAGGCATCAGTCCCGGTCCTGCCCACGTGTAACCTCACCAGTTTGTACTAGTCCCACTCCCCCAAAACTGGTCAATCTGCACTGTATGTTCTATGTTCTAAATGCCCCAGGAATCTGAAACCCTCCCCCTCACACCATCTCTTCAGCTGTTTCTACTCTGACTAGCACGAGGTACTGATAGTAATCCTGAGATCACTACATTTGAGGTCTGACTTCTCAACATTCTTCCTAACTCCCTGTATTCTATGTTTAGGCCCTAATCCCTTTTGTTTTAAACCAATGTCATTTGTACCAATGTGTACCATGACCACTTGCTGTTCACCCTCCCCTCCAGAATATCACCCTCCCCTCCAGAATATCTTGTAACCACTCTGGGACATCCTTGAACCTAGCACCAGGAAGGCAACAACCTGGAGTTTTATTTGGGGCCATAAAAACACCTATCTATTTGTCTTATAATTGAAGGTGAGTTGCGACTTTGAACCTCTGGAGCCCACATGACGTAGGTACACCCAGAGTGCTGTTAGGGAGGGAGTTCCAGGATTTTGACCCAGCAACAGTGAAGGAATTCCAACTCAGGATGGTGAGTAGCTTGGAGGGGAAGTTGGAGGTGGTGATGCACCGATATGTCTGCTTCCCTTGTCCTTACAGATGGTAATAGTCGTGGACTTGGAAAGTGCTGCCCAAGGGACCTTGGTGAGTTCATAGAATTTACAGTGCAGAAGGAGGCTATTCGGCCCATCGGGTCTGCACCTGCTCTTGGAAAGAGCACCCTACCCAAGCACACACCTCCACCCTATCCCCATAACCCAGTAACCCCACCCAACACTAAGGGGAATTTTGGAGACTAAGGACAATTTATCACGGCCAATCCACCTAACCTGCACATCTTTGGACTGTAGGAGGAAACCGGAGCACCCGGAGGAAAGCCACGCACACACGGGGAGAACGAGCCGACTCTGCACAGGCAGTGACCCAAGCCGGGAATCGAACCTGGGACCCTGGAGCTGTGAAGCAATTGCGCTAACCATTATGCTACCGTGCTGCCCAAGATGCAGAGCATCTTGTAGATTGTACACACTGCTGCCAATGTGCATGGGTGGTAGACAAGTGAATGTTTGTGGAAGGGATGCCAATCAAGTGGGCTACTTTAATCTTGATTGTGTCTAGTTTCTTGAGTGTTGTTGGAGCTGCACTCATCTCGACCAGTGGTGAGTATCCTATCAGATCCTGACTGTGTCTTGTAGATGGTGGACAGGGTTTGGGGAATCAGGAGGTGAGTTACTCGCCATAGGATTCCTAGCCTCAGACCTGCACTTGTAACATCTATATGGCTAGTCCAGTTCAGCTTCTGATCAATGGTAACCCCAGGATATTGATAGTGGGGGATACAGTAATAGTAATGCCATTGAATGTCAAGGTGTGATGGTTAGATTCTCTCTTGTTGGAGATGGTGATTACCTGGTACATGTGTTGTGCAAATGCTACTTGCCAGTTGTCAGCCCAAGCCTGGACATTTTCCAAGTCTTGCAACATTTGGGCATATGCTGCATCAGTATCTGAGGACTGGGGGGAGGAGGGATACAGTGACACAGTGGTTTGCATTGCTGCCTCATAGCATCAGATTCAATTCCCACCTCGGGTGACTGTCTGTGTGTAGTTTGCACATTCTCACTTTGTCTGCGTGGGTTTCCTTCAGGTGCTCCGGTTTCCTCCCACAGGCCAAGATGTGCAGGTTAGGTGAATTGGCCATGCTAGATTGACTCTCAGCTTCCAAAATGTTAGGTGGGGTCACTGGGTTACGGGGATAGGGTGGGGACGTGGGCGTGGGCCTAGGTAGGGTGTCCTTTTGGAGAGTCGGTGCAGACTCGATGGGCCGAATGACTTCCTTCTGCACTGTAGTGATTCTATGACTCATGAATAATGCTGAACATTGTGCAATGAGCAGTCAACTTCCTCACTTCTGGCCTTATGATAGAAGGAAGGTCATTGATGAAGCAGCTGAAGGTGCTTGCCATGGGACACTACCCTGAGGAACTCCTGCAGTGATGTCCTGGAGCTGAGATGATTGACCTCCAACCACAATCATCTTCCTTTGTGCTGGGTATGACTCCAACCAGTGAAGAGTTTTACCCCTGATTCCCATTGACTCCAGTTTTGTTAGGGCTCCCTGATGTCACACTCGGTCAAATGTTGCCTTGATGTGAAATGCTGTCGTTCTTGCCTCACCTCTGGAGTTCACCTCTTTTGCCCATGTTTGAGCCAAGGCTGTACTGAGGTCAGGAGCTGAGGGAACCCAAACTGAGTGTCAGTAAGCAGGTAATTGCATTTTCTCATTCATCAAGCTGATGTAACATATTTCAAACAAAGTATAGATCAGTTCATTCAAAGTTTTTGTGAATTACAATATTTAAACCTATTCTTTCAGTTTAGCAAATAAACTGAGGTATTCTGTGCAAAAATTGACCAAATAAAGCATTTGAACAATCATTAAAGTAGAAAAGCAGCAAGGCATTAAACTTTTCGTGCTTGAAATCATAAACTGTCACTTCTTTTCAAAGTTGGGTATGGGGAGGTGGTGGCGATTGATTAGTAATCCAAAGACCCAGGGTAATGCTCTGGAAATTAAAAATCAATAAAACATCTGGAATTAAAAGTCTAATGATGACCATGAAACCATTGTCAATTGTCATAGAAACATCGAATCATCACAGTGCAGAAGGAGGCCATTCAGCCCATCGAGTCTCCACCGACCGTCCGAAAGAGCACCCTACCTATGCCCACTCCCCGACTGTTTCACTGTAACACCGTGACACTACCTAGCGTGTCGCAAAAACCCAACTGGTTCACTTATGTCCTTTAGGTAAGGAAACCTACCATCCTTACCTGCTCTGGCGTCTATGTGAGTGCAGAACCACAGCAATGCAGTTTATTCTTTTTTTCAATAAACATTTTATTGAGGCATTTTTTGGTTTCACAACAACACAATAAACAATGTACATGAAATTATAAACATAGCCCTCTCAAGGCGAACTTGATTTTCTCCAAACAGAGAAAGCTAGCCATGTCCGATAGCCAGGTCTCTGACTTCGGGGGCTTTGAGTCCCTCCAAGCTAATAGTATCCATCTCCGGGCTACCAGGGAAGCAAAGGCCAGAACGTCTGCCTCTTTCTCCTCCTGGATTCCCGGGTCTTCCGACACCCCGAAAATCGCCAACTCTGGACTCAGCGCCACCCTTGTTTTTAACACCGTGGACATGACATCTGCAAACCCCTGCCAAAATCCCCTAAGCTTCGGACATGTCCAGAACATGTGGCCATGCTTCGCCGGTCCTCCCGCACATTTTGCACACATCTTCCACCCCAAAGAATCTGCTCATCCAGGCTACTGTCATGTGAGCCCGGTGAACGACCTTAAATTATATCAGGCTGAGCCTGGCACCTGTTGCGGCCCCGTTGACTCTACTCAACACGTCCGCCCATAGACCATCCTCTATCTCTCCTCCCAGCTCCTCCTCCCACTTGCGCTTCAGCTCCTCAGTCTGCGTCTCCTCTGACCCCATAAGTTCCTTGTAAATGTCCGAGACGCTCCCTTCTCCTACCCACCCTCTGGAAACTACCCTGTCCTGAATCTCCCTTAGCGGTAGGAGCGGGAAGGTTGACACCTGTTTACGTAGGAAGTCCTGTGCCTGCAGATACCTGAATTTGTTTCCCCTCGCCAACCCAAACTTCTCCTCCAGCGCCCTCATACTCGGATAGCTCCCCTCGATAAACATATCCCCCATCCTCTCAATCCCGGCTCTCCGCCATATCCGGAAAACCCCCCCACCCGTTCTTCCCAGGGCAAACCGGTGATTATTACAGATTGGGTAGATTGGGGACCAGACCGATGCTCCCTCTGCTCCCACATGTCTCTTCCATTGCCCCCAGACTCTCAGGACCGCCACCACCATGGGGCTGGTGGAGTACCGTGCCGGCGGGAACGGCAGAAGCGCAGTTATCAACGCCCCCAAACTGATGCCCTTGCATGAAGCCGCCTTCATACACTCCCATGCCCGACCCCTCCTCCACCACCCCACCACCCACTTCCTGATCATGGCTATATTCGCCGCCCAGTAATAGTTCCTAAAATTTGGCAGCACCAGCCTGCCCTCTCCCTGACGCCGCTCAAGCATTACCTTCCTTACCCGCAGGGTCTTGCCCACCCAAACAAAGCCAGAGATCACTTTGTTGACCCATTTAAAAAAGGACCGCAGAATAAAGATGGGGAGACATTGAAACACGACAGGAATCTCGGGAGGAACGTCATCTTCACCGTCTGCACCCTCCCAGCTAATGACAACGGGAGCACGTCCCATCTCCAAAAATCGTCCTTCATTTGGTTTACTAGCCGGGCCAGATTTAATGCCGTTTATTCTTAAATACCCTCTGAATCATAGGATCTTTGCAGTGCAGAAGGAGGCCATCCGGCCCATCGAGTATGCACTAACCCTTGGAAAGAGCACTTAACAAGTCCCATGCCCCCATCACAGCCCAATGACCCCACCTAACCTTTTTGACAATTTAGCATGGTCAATCTACCTAACCTGCACATCTTTGGACTGTGGGAGGAAACCAGAGCACCCAGAGGAAACACACGCAGACAGTTACTCAACGATGGAATTGAACCTGGGTTTCTGGCGCTGTGAGGCAGCAGTACTAACTACTGTGGCACCGTGCCACCCACCCGAAATGGCCCATTCAGTTGTAACAAACCGCTACAAAATCAATAAAAAGAAAGGAAAACGGACAGACCACCCATCATCGACTGAGGCACTGCAAACAACAATGACAAACCTAGCCCTGTCAACCCTGCAAATTCCTCCTTACTAACCTCAGAGTGCTGTAATGATATAAGAACATAAAAACTAGGAGCAGGAGTAGGCCATCTGGCCCCTCGAGCCTGCTCCGCCATTCAATGAGATCATGGCTGATCTTTTGTGGACTCAGCTCCACTTTCCAGCCCGAACACCATAACCCTTAATCCCTTTATTCTTCAAAAAACTATCTATCTTTACCTTAAAAACATTTAATGAAGGAGCCTCAACTGCTTCACTGGGCAAGGAATTCCATAGATTCACAACCCTTTGGGTGAAGACGTTCCCCCTAAACTCAGTCTTAAATCTACTTCCCCTTATTTTGAGGCTATGTCCCCTAGTTCTGCTTTCACCTGCCAGTGGAAACAACCTGCCTGCATCTATCCTATCTATTCCCTTCATAATTTTCAATGTTTCTATAAGATCCCCCCTCATCCTTCTAAATTCCAACGAGTACAGTCCCAGTCTACTCAACCTCTCCTCATAATCCAAACCCTTCAGCTCTGGGATTAACCTAGTGAATCTCCTCTGCACACTCTCCAGTGCCAGTACGTCCTTTCTCAAGTAAGGAGTCCAAAACTGAACACAATACTCCAGGTGTGGCCTCACTAACACCTTATACAATTGCAACATAACCTCCCTAGTCTTAAACTCCATCCCTCTAGCAATGAAGGACAAAATTCCATTTGCCGCCTTAATCACCTGTGAACCAACTTTCTGTGACTCATGCACTAGCACACCCAGGTCTCTCTGCACAGCGGCATTAAATAATAATCCTGTTTGCTGTTATTCCTATCAAAATGGATAACCTCACATTTGTCAACATTGTATTCCATCTGCCAGACCCTAGCCCATTCACTTAACCTATCCAAATCCCTCTGCAGACTTCCAGTATCCTCTGCACTTTTCGCTTTACCACTCATCTTAGTGTCGTCTGCAAACGTGGACACATTGCCCCTTGGTCCCCAACTCCAAATCATCAATGTAAATTGTGAACAATTGTGAGCCCAACACTGATCCCTGAGGGACACCACTAGCTACTGATTGCCAACCAGAGAAACACCCATTAATCCCCATTCTTTGCTTTCTATTAATTAACCGATCCTCTATCCATGCTACTACTTTACCCTTAATGCCATGCATCTTTATCTTATGCAGCAACCTTTTGTGTGGCACCTTGTCAAAGGCTTTCTGGAAATCCAGATATACCACATCCATTGGCTCCCCGTTATGAAAAAAAAAAATGAAAATGAAAATCGCTTATTGTCACGAGTAGGCTTCAATGAAGTTACTGTGAAAAGCCCCTAGTCGCCACATTCCGGCGCCTGTCCGGGGAGGCTGGTACGGGAATCGAACCGTGCTGCTGGCCTGCTTGGTCTGCTTTAAAAGCCAGCGATTTAGCTCAGTGAACTAAACCAACCCCATCTACTGCACTGGTAATGTCCTCAAAAAATTCCACTAAATTAGTTAGGCACGACCTGCCCTATATGAACCCATGCTGCGTCTGCCCAATGGGACAATTTCTATCCAGATGCTTCGCTATTTCTTCCTTGATGATAGATTCCAGCATCTTCCCTACTACCAAAGTTAAGCTCACTGGCCTATAATTTCCTGCTCTCTGCCTACCTCCTTTTTTAAACAGTGGTGTCACGTTTGCTAATTTCCAATCCACCGGGACCACCCCAGAGTCTAGTGAATTTTGGTAAATCATCACTAGTGCATCTGCAATTTCCCTAGCCATCACATTTAGCACTCTGGGATGCATTCCATCAGGGCCAGGAATCTTATCTACCTTTAACCTCATTAGCTTGCCCATCACTACCTCCTTAGTGATAACAATCCTCTCAAGGTCCTCACCTGTCATAGCCTCATTTCTATCAGTCACTGGCATGTTATTTGCGTCTTCCATGTATGTATATAGTCAGGTTAGTGAAGTGCTAATAATTACATCTCTGTGTAAGTCAAACACTAGAGGGCGTTACTACTTCTCTGTAATTAAGTCAGCCTCTTAGGAAAGGAGAAGCATGGTGAAAGCACAAGAAGAAGCTTAGAGTGGATAGAGATAGAATGAGGTTAGATCATAGTGTAGTTCGTGACTAGATATAATATGGAGTACTTTAAGACAGATTCAATATCATTTAATTATTATCTGTAACTCAGTAGAGTGTTCAAACTTAATTTGGTGTAATAATAAATTAGTTTTGTTCTTTTGATTGGTACATTCTTTTGATTGGTATATTCTTTGTCAACACTACATTGGGTCATTTGGAAGGATGGACAAAGAATACAACATATTACCAATCATGATAATATATCAGGTGCTTGTGTGAAAATTGGGAACGGTCTCACAGACTAGTGGAGCATCAGCCTTACATTGTCATAATCACGGAATCATACCTGACAAATAATGTCCCACCATCTCCATTCCTGAGTATATCCTTTCCCACTGGCAGGACAGACCCAGCAGAGGTGGCAGCACAGTTGTATATAGTCAAGAGGGAGTTGTCCTGGGAGTGCTCAGCGTCAATTCTGGATCTCATGAAGTCTCATGGTATCAAGTCAAACATGGGCAAGGAAACCTCTTGCTGATTTCAACGTACCGTCCCCTCTTGGCTGAAAGAAGAAAAATTATACTTGACCTCATCTTCACCAACCTGCCTGCCAAAGGTGCACCTATCCCTGACAGTATTGGCGGGAATGACCACCACACAATTATTGTGGAGACAAAGTCTTGTCTTCACATTGAGAACACCCTCATCGTGTTGTGTGGCACAACCACTGTGCTAAATGGGACAGAAGTCGAACAGATCTAGCAACTCAAGACTGGACATCCAAGAGACCATAAGACAAGAGCAGAAGTAGGCCGGAGCAGAAGTAGACCTTTCGGCCCATCGGGTCTGCTCCACCATACAATGAGATTATATCAGATATGATCATCCTCAATTCCGCTTTTCCACCTTCAGCTCATAACCCTTGATTCCTTACTGATTAAAAATGTCTATTTCAACATTGAACATACTTAATGAACCAGTCTCTATGGCTCTTGCGGAAAAGGATTCCGCAGATTCACTATGCTCTAAGAGAAGAAATTCCTCCTCATCTCTCTCTTAAATGGGCGATTCCTTACTCTGAGATTATGATCTCTGACCCTAGACTCTCCCAGAAGAGTAAATATCCTCTCAGCAGCTACCCTGTCAAGCGCCCCTGAGAATCCTTTCTGTCTCAATATGGTTGGGTTATTTCCAACTGGACAGGGGTACAGGTGTCCGTTGTCTCCGCTTTTGTTTGCTTTGGCAATTGAGCTTCTGGCCATTGCATTGACGTCATCTAATGGGGGTTAGAGCCTGAGGGGAGGGAGCTTAGAGTGTCCTTGTATGCGGATGATTTGTTACTATATATCTCGGACCGATTCTCCAATGTGGGGGAATAATGGAGTTTCTGACCAAGTTTGGCTCCTTTTCGGGGTACAAGCTGAATCTGGGCAAGAGCAAATATTTTCCAGTGAACCCATGGAGGAGGGCGGGTTTGAGGAGGTTTAGGGGCATGTTTCTGGAGGGTAGCTTCTCCGCCTCAATGAGTTGTTCGAGAAGTTCCAGCTCCCGAGAGTGAATGAATTTAGGTACTTTCAGGTGCGCATCTTTTACGCAAGGAGCTTCCTTAATTTCCCCTGGTACTGTCACTTCCATTTATGGACAGGGTCTTGTCTTTGGCAAGTTAGAGGACGGTAAGATTTTGGACGTCTATGGGCAGGTGTTGGGTATGAGCGATGTTCATGGGGTTGGTGAATCACAAGCACATGTTTTGTTCTTGCCCCAAGCTTGTTCATTTCTGGGTATCTTTTTTGATATAATGTCAGTAATTTTGAGCGTTCAGCTGGAGCCTTGTCCATTGGTTGCCATTTTCAGAGTTTCGGACTCGCCAGTGCTGCAGGCGGGGTTGAGGACCG
Source organism: Scyliorhinus canicula (assembly GCF_902713615.1). Classification (NCBI taxonomy): domain Eukaryota; kingdom Metazoa; phylum Chordata; class Chondrichthyes; order Carcharhiniformes; family Scyliorhinidae; genus Scyliorhinus; species Scyliorhinus canicula. Next base: position 77,160,114 of record NC_052150.1, on the reverse strand, counting down.
ATTTCCTTGCTAATAGTCCGGAGACGAGTTCTGCTTGGGCGGAAGTCCCCGGTGCCACTAAGGCCTCAGCTTGGTTGAGGGACCGGATGGAATTTTTGCGCCTTGAGAAGATCAGGTACACCATGAGGGAGTCAGTAGAAGGGTTTACTAGAGATGGAAGCCCTTCATCTCCTTTTTAAAGGAACATATTACCACCAGCTATATACGGGGGGGGGGGGTCTTTTTATTTTTATTAATGTTCATTTTCTATATGGGGGGTGATGGGGAGGGAAAATGGGATTGTGGGGGTGTACTTTTTGTACAGTACGGGGATGAGATTTTTTGTTATGATGAAAATCTTGTTTGAATAAAAATATATTTTTTAAAAAGCAATACCTGGGCTGTCTCTGGGGTTTGTGACCCTGGAACACCACAACAGGGGGAGGGTGGAGTGGGGGGTTGCAGGGAGGGCATCTACAGATGGATCTTCCAGATTAAGTGTCCTGGAAGGGGTCAATTTTCCAGCCTCAGAATGCTCTTGGTCATCATCTTCTTTCTCAGGAGAAAGATTCCTGCTGAGAGGATAACCAGTTTCCATTATTTCCACAGGAGATTACATTTTGTGTTTGCATTGCTTATTCCTTTGAAAGGTCTTTGTGACTCAGACTGCAACATTCCGTTGTCTCTTTCAGCACTTAGTATAATCCAAATAGGGGTCCTGAAAAGTGGTTACTTTGCATTCTCAGCCAGCTTGTGACTTGTATGACCTCTTTAAAAAAAAAAAAGCAGGTCTTAATTAAAAGCTCAATATGTCCACACGTAGTTCATAATCCATAGTTGTGACAACACATGATCAGCACCAGGACAAAGTAAGAAAATATAAATTCAGTTTCTGTCCAGGAACTCCAGTAAAAGTAAAACGATTTTTAAAAAGGGAATCAACAAATTGTTTACTTTTTAAAATTCTGTTTTATAAACACTGATAGAAAAAGCATTGAGTGTCCGGCACTGCCTCCAAATAAAATTGTCTTGTATACATAACAGGCCTACTTCTGAGCAACTGTGCTTCTTCCAAGATCCTTGAATCATCACTATTAATGCTCTGGCATTTGATAATGAGGTTTTGAACAAGATTTGGATTTTGATGAAACACAACAATGATTATGGTGATTGCAGTGCCTTTGTAGCAAATTCACTATCCATAACGTCTTGGTTCACCCTACTGCCATAATGCTATTGATATGGTTGCGCTTCAGTGACATCTGGAAAAATATACATTTTGTACATTGTGTGCACCTTGAGCTAACATTTCTATACTAATCATGCAAAACAATCCTGTTTTGTCAATAGCATCAGTGATTGTGTAATGACAACTAATGTGTGTCATGTGCAATGGTAATTTAAATGATTAATATAAAAACTAAGATACAATCTGACAACCTAACGTAAAAGTTGGTGAATTTTAATAGTTTTTCAAATATTCATTTCGATAGATTATATGGAATGCTTTGCAGATATCCAACACCTGTGAGCTTCAATGAAACATATAATGGTATACAATAAATTGATTGACAGAAAATACAAGTTAATTTTAGCCCAAGTGGCGAACATAAAGATGATGCTATTGTTTATGGCATCCATAAACTAAAGAGGGAAGAATTTCATCCTGGTTCCCAGTTCCTGAATAATTTCTGCTGCAAAATGTTAAAAGGCATTCGGGTAAAGATGGTAGGTTCTTAACTCAGGCAATCTGTCTTCCATTTGCTCACTTTCCCAGTAGACCGTTGATTCGGAGACTGGTGCTCGTTGCCGTTGCCCAGAATTCCACACCCTTGTACAAATGATGTTCAGCCTAGCAAGGGAAAACATTTTGAGCATTACAGTTACTTGGAATTTCCAGTTTAATAATGTTCTTCCTGAATATTCCTCAATGTATGTGATAAATGAAGAATTAAAAGGAAATAGCATGAATTTGGGAGAGAACTTTGTTTTACAAAAATTTATCAATGCTGTGGCATTTGATGACAGTAAATAGAGCTCATACACCAACCGACTAGTTTTTGGAAGTTCCTTTAATTTCCATTAGATAGGTCACGCAGAGATTCTTCTGAATGACTGCCTTTCTCGGCTATGCAGTTTCATATCAAAATTATTACTTGTGACACAAATGCACAACATTTATATTACTTTATACATCTCTGAAAAATGTGAAAAATACATTTCTTCAAACATTAGCCTAAACATTGGCAAGCTGAATAAAATCTTGTATGCAATGGTGATTAAATAATGCAGTAGAATAATTGTCGATGTATTAGGTTTATGCATCATTGCTATTTTTTTCTCACTACAAATTTATCTTTTTGCACTTCATCAGAAATTTCCCGAATGAAAGCTATTGTTTTATTGTTGAATGCATTCTAGAGTGTATTAGCATGAACAGGGTTACGAATACATACCTTGTTTGAAATTACTTATTTTGTAAGCAATTCACTGAAAAATTGGAAATGTATATTAGTGATTGTGTAAGAGTGATCTTGTAACAAAAATATAATCAAAATATTCATTGAATTAAATATTTGTGCAAAGAACCAACTGAGACCTGATTTGTTTGTATTGCTGGAGAATATAGCGTCACTGAACTGCACTGTTACATTTTGTGTGTATATTACTGTGCTGTTCTATTTGTTCCCTCAAATCTGTTTACTTTTCTACCATCTGGTATATGTTGTAGGCATTCTTAATTTGTTTCTGCAGAATCAGCTAATTTATTATGCTAATAGGGAAAATGCTGCAAAGGATTTTAGTGGCAATTTTCTTTCGAAGAGATCCTGCACTTGGTAGTTCTTTCATTTGACACATCAACACTGAATACGTTTTAAAATATAGGGGGTGATTTTCAGCCGATGATCACCATTGGAGAGAACAGCGAAGCAGGCGGAAAATCCAGAGAGACCCTGGAAACAACATTCTCTCCAGAAAGAACGTGTTTCTCCATTTTCCTCGCGACGTCACAAGGGTCACACTCACAAAGGGCGGAACCTCATTTCATATATTTTAATATATTTAAATATTATTAATGGCTCTCCCTGCTTCATGATCTCCCCTCAGTGAATATTCATACTCTGCCGGCGTGACAGTTACAACAGGTTTGGCAAAACAAGAAACAGTCGAGGGAGACCCTCTGGGGGCACAAGGGTAAGTATAGCCCCCATGGGGAGAGGAACGGGTACTGCCCCTGGCATAGGTTGGTACTGCCAACCTGCTAGTGGCATTTTGTGCTGGGGCAGTGCCAGGACCGGCCCTCTTGGGAACCCCATGGGGGTCTGGGGGATGGGGGAGAGAGAGCAGGCTGTTAGGGGGGATCTTGCAGACACAGGGCGAGGAGGGAGAGCGGGCGCTGGGGATGAAGTTCAGCGATACTTTTGCAGTGGTGGATGGAGCCACCGATGATTTTCCAGGGGGTAGAGGGGCATAATGTATGCCTGAAAGGGGGGAATCCCCTGGTGATTGACCGGAGATGGAGGAGAGCCGTCAATTACTCCAAGGTGAGGGCCGGAAGCCTTGGGCTTAATCGCTGATTGGGGTGCCCTTTAAACAAGGGGCCCAATCTCTGTGAAGCCGGGTGCTGGCTTTATCAGGCGCTTCCCTACCAGAATCATGGCATAAACCTCACCACTCATTTTCTTTTCTTTAAAGAGGCTAAAGATCTGGAAGGAAATACGGGTCTACCAATTGGAGACTTACACACCAGTTTTGAGTCTGAGCCTGACATTTTGCCAAATTCTGGTAAGATTTTGCGATTGGTTTGGAAATGGAGCTTCAGGAAACTTTGGCTGACTCTTCATATTCTGTTACATGAAGAATTAATTGCATCCTTGGAGTTTATGTACAGTCTATTAAACTATTAGCAGAATGGTCCGGTGCTTCCAATGGTATGTTGGATAGCATGGTGGAATAATATGGTGGAAGGCCCAGAAATTGATTTCATGCCGGCGTGATTTACAGCAGGAGCTTGTTTTTGCCTGCATTGGTGGGTCAGAAAACCCACCATAGGTCTGTATGAACCTTCTTGCCATCCTGTTAGTGGGATGCAGATGAAGACCCGACTCACCCATGCCAGCTGCACCACAATGCCGATTGGAAAACATGCAGACGTGAAACACGTTCGGAACAACATGGTGTGGGGATGTCAGGACTCATGTGCACAATGTCTGAGGCTGACTCCAGTGTTCAGGATGGAGACTGCAAACCTGGACCACCAGAGCAGTAGGTCGGAGGAGCATCTACAGGTGGACCTTTGAGAATTTGGAGGGGGTTCACTTTCAAGCATCAAGATGTTCCTGGAGATCCGTCTTTGTTCTCAGGAGATCCATCTTCTGGTCACATGAGTGCTCCCAGGGATCTATCTTCAGGTATTTCAGGTGTTCCACCTTCTTTCTTCAATAATGGGTGAGATTTCTGTGCAACCCGCTACATGTTTCACAGAGGCAGCCTATCATTGGCCAGCAGTGGGATCTTGTCCTGCCGTTGTCAACAGGGTTTCCTGTTGAATGCACCTCTCACCGCAGGGAAATCCACAATGGGTGTGCGCCCTCAGCGGGACCAGGGCATTCTGCCGGTGTGAACGGCCCCAAAATCCCGTCCAGTGGGTTAGTGATGTTGGATGCCTTTTCAATATGGCACCCGGACACGAAGGCAGACTATGTGTCGTCCAGGCCTGCCCTATCACGGAATATGATCCTGGTGCATAATTGATGAGGTCGGGGCTAGAAGATTTGACGTGTTATCCCACCGGTAACTGCAGTGGGAAACAGTCCATGTGCCTGCCCCTGCTCTGGCATTTAGATTTAAAATGGGAGAATTCCGCATATTTAATACAGTACACTAAATGCTTGTAAAGTTGTTTCATAGTGCAACAGTTTATGCGTATCTGCAGTAACGTTATAAACATCATCAATTATCAAGGTTATTCACAGGTTTAATGAGCAATGTATCAAATTCCAAATGTTCCTTTTCCTGCTAATTTTAGGCAGAAAGAGACATGTGCAGAAAAGAAAACATACCCACCAATAAGAAAAAAAGGTGACATGTCAAATATGTAGGAAAGAAAATTGTGCAAATAGAGCTCCAGAATGTAAATTGTTTCCGCATCATTGAGTGATTAGATAGTGATTTGGCTGCTTTCAGATAACTACATTCTTTTTTAGCTTAACAATTATTTTTTATGAAGGAATTACCCATTTAACAGTCTAATACAACAGGCGCGGTTTTTCCACCCCATTGCGCTCGGCTCCAATCCCATTGCACCGGGAGCATGGCAAGAGAGGCCCAGAGCGGGCTTTATGCTGGGTGCTGGGTGCCCTCGCTGAGCATGATCAAGGTAATATTTAAATGATCCATTAGGCTCATCTAAATATCCGCGGCTGGTTTGAGGCCGCAGTCTTCTGGCTTCTGAGATTCACCGGTCGCACCAGTGAGGTGCCGATAAGTACTGTTCTCCAAAGCAGAGACTAGGCCACTGTTATGGTCTCTGAGGCCATTGGAGCACCCCGGGTGGTTGGGGGCAGGGCAGGGCAGTTCCCTGCTACTGCCCTGGCACCCAAACACGCTGGTAGTGCCAACCTGAATCAGCCAGTGGCCAGGTTCGCAGTGTCGAGGGCAGTTCCAGGGTTCCAGAGTGCAAGGTTGGTGCTGCCAAGGGGCAGGGCCTGAGGTGGCCGTGCCCATGGGGGGGGGGGGGGGGGGGGGGGGGGGGGTGGTATGAAAGGTGGGTGGGGTGATGTGGGTATATTAAGGGCATCAGGAAGGTTCGAGGAGTGAAGGAGGGGCTGAAAGGTGGGGACCCCTCAGCAATCCCATTGTGGGGTATTCTCATTTGAAGGTGGGGGAGGGGTGTGATACCCTGATACCCATAAGGGGTATGAGGCAGGGTCACCCTCGTGCCTGGGTGGTGGGGGCTCACACTAAACTTTGTTGATGGAGGGGCAAGGTCGTCCCTCGGATTTGGGTGTGTTTCCCGAGTCTGTGGGGGGTCGCATTGTTTGTGGATGAGGGGCTGTGGGGGACCCCAACCTCACTTAGAGATCGGGCAAACTTTCAAGTTGGCGCCCCGATCTCTGAGGAGATCTGGCCAGCAAGTTTAGTTCCCCACTGCGGAAAAAAAATTCAAAATGTGGGATCGACCAGTGAGAAACTCCCCCAAAAAATGACTCTGAAAAGGCCGCGTCATGTCTGACCAATGAATTGTGCGAGAGGCATCGACCCGGTATTTACCAGGCTCGTCATACCACGTGAGATTTAACGGGATTTCACGAAATGTCACGATCTGGATCCCCCCCACAATGGGTAGCTATGTCTCCGCCGATCTAATCAGGATCGAATCCCCTTGCCGAGGAAACCCCAGCTGGGCATCGTTTTGCACTGGTTTCCAGAAACGAGAACCAGGCGGAACGGCACTTGGGAGGGGCGGAGTCTCCCAGGCAACCAGAGGTTCCTGGATGGTCGGCCTCTGTGCGGGATGGCACACTGTCACTGCTGATGTCACCTGTGCACCTTGGCACTGCCAGCCTAGCACTATGGCATTGCCAGCCTAGCACTACAGCACTGCCAGCCCAGCACTATGGCATTACCAGCCCAGCACTATGGCATTACCAGCCCAGCACTACGGCACTGAGAGTCCAGCACTATGGCATTGCCAGCATGGCACTGCTGAGGTGCCCAGGTGGCACGTCCAGGCTGGCAGTGCCATGGTGATATTTTGTCCCTACCAGGTCAGGCCCGTGGGTGCTCTGCCCTGGTGAGATGGGGTGCAGGAGGACTCCAGGATGCCCAAAGGTAATTTTGGGTGTTGGATGAGGGAGGGGGGGGGGTGGTCCGGAGGTTGCGTTGGGGGATCATGGTGCCCGATTTCATTGCTGCACTCATGGGCGGAGCTCCTCAGTGCAGGAAATGAAAGTAAATGCCGAAGAAAATCACAGAGTCTCATTCAATTGCAGCGTCGTTGCCAGCGCTTGTAACCCCGCTTTACCCACCCACAACGGGCCTCTTATTTCCGTTAAGTCGCACGCTTGGGTGTGCCTGACTGCAGGGCTGCAACTCACTGAAAAAACTGTCTGGAATCACCCTGCCAAACCTGCGCAAAATGGCACTCAGGCATTTTTTGGGGGAATTGCGCCCAATGTCTTGAGGAGAACCAGTCCACACTTAGCAGTGTGTCATGCCATAAAGCAACGGGTTTCATATCATATCAGTCCAATTCAAATTTGAGGGAAGAATATTTTGGAAAATGAAAGAAATGATGGGTGTGCCAATTTTTCTCGTCTCAGTACTTGTATTGTAGATGTGTTGTCAGTGGCTGGAATTCTCGCCAACGAGATTCCCTTTCCCTGACGGCAGCGCATCCCCTCCCATTGGTTTGTGGCTTCAATGGGAACTCCCATTGACAACGGCAGGAACAGAGAATCCTGCTGCTGGCGAACACGTGCCATCTCCTGCCACTGAGAAACAACGTGGCTGGCAGGCCAGAGAATCCTGCCCAGTATTTTTTATTTTCCAGTTCTTCCCCTCCTTTCAAACCTCATTGACCTTCATGTCAGACATGTCAAACTTGTAACTTCATTCGTGTATTTGATCAGGTTACCAGTTGTGCAAAATGACAAAGTACTTGTGTGCTATCACCTACAAGTTTAATGCTCAAGAGATCTTAATTCATGTAGTGTCACCTTGGATTACTTGTTCTTTGTGTCAGAAAATGCTGTTCAAGTTTCAAATGTCATCTCTTTCGGATACTGTTAGTCAAGGAGGTTTAAATATAGAACATCACCTGTATTAGAACTACAAAAGACTGAAAGTTTTAGTGAGGTACTCCATATTAGTATTATTTAATCACTAATTGCTTCAAATTACTTTTTTAAACTTGTCATCAAAAGAACATTGGAATGTTAAAGCCTATTTTTTAAAATTATAATGTCTGTTAATGTGATACTGCATTAAACTGTGACTACCATTCCCTGTTTTTACACCACCCATATTATGATACTTTTAAACATTTGGCTTTACTTCATAAACACTTAATGAGTTTTGAATTAATTTATGTGTGAATGGACCTGTACATCCACAAGTTGCTGTAAACCAGCTACAAACTGTTGCCTGAATGAAATATGAGAATACTTCCATAATTTCAAATTACGTTGAAGAGATTCTTCAGCAGTGGATATTGTTTTTTTATTTGTGGTCACAGATCAATTTCAGGTCACCATTGAAACACCGATGTGATGTTCCTGATTATAGGAACCATTTTGTATTTTCAGGTGTCACCATGCATAACAGAACATCATATTTTCACTGACATCTAAAATGTATCCTATAAATTCAGTGAATCAAAGAACAATATGTAATTCTAACGTTGAATTATTTTATACCTCCATTTATAAAAAAAATAATGTTAGGATTACTTGTAATTTTGAAACATACAGTGCAATTATTAACAGCAATGTGCTAAATGTCAATTTTTTAAAAAACGTTGGACTTTAACCTGGTGTTGTAAGACTTCTTAATGTGCTCACCCCAGTCCAACGCCGGCATCTCCACATCACAGATTTTTAAAAAGTCAGATGCTTCATCCGCACAACTTTTGTTGGTTTTGTAATGATTTTCTTTCAAGAAGAGGTGAACTCCCAAGAAGTGGCACACGCCATTCACTCTGCTGCTAGTTCATTATGCAGTTATTGCTTCTCCCAAGAATTATTCTGCCTGTGTATTGATACTGGAAGCAGTACTGCAGCCTTGGATGTTTGAAATTACTACATGAATCTAAAACGCTTTGTGGCAGTAATTATCTATCCCTTGTCAAATGTTGGCAACAAAACCTTTTGCTAGTAACAGAGTGATTGTATGATTTAATTTTACATATCAGATTAATAGAAAAACATTTTCTTGTTCTATAAACTGACATCACATCCCTTATAAAGAGCTACAGTTTCATGGATATTAAAATGCTTTTCATTTTAGTTATTTTAGATAGTTTCTCTCCATGTACAATTATTTGTGCCTATGTTTTTTTCTATGGTAACATCAAGGATTTTATGCATTGAGGAATACCAGATGGCTGATTTGCACATACCTGAGTTGCTGCATACTGTCTGGTGACCAGACCCAGGCTGAGCACATCTTACAGAACATTATGCAGGGGCCAGTAAATATTTCTTGATTTGCATAAGAAATATAACCATTTGACCAGTTAAACACCTTTAATTTTCATTCAAATCATCCCAATAAGGAATATCCTCAAGGGCCACAGAGATGCCTCCAGTTATACACTATGCCACCAACACTAAAAAATCATCCGGCATTTTAATATTTGCATTATCTGTCGGAAAAGATCAAGTTTTACAGAGATCGTAAATTAATTGATTTTTTTTCCCCATCAATTGTATTTATATCTTACAATCTGTCCACTTATTGAAATTCAATTCTGTACATTTGAAATTGATAAATATGTATTTTGAAATTTCATATACTAACATTGAATATCTGCTGGAAAGTGCAATATGTATATTTAAGATTCAGTAATTGGTATCAGTAGAGATTTGGACTTCTGTAAATTTCCACTTTTCATCAAACTTTTGGGATCAAACCATATTAGGTTTTGTTTGGATAACATTTCTTCTCTGGCTAAAGTTACTGAATTTGAAAAATCTAGTTATTTACTACAATACTGCAGAAATTATAGAGTGGCCATCCAGAAGGAGTTTTATACCTAATTTGTAGAATTTAAGCTCTTTTTAAAAAAGAAAACTGGTTGACTGATTAAATCTCTCATGTGAATGCTGAATTCATATATTTTTTTTAATGCTTTTTGTGTAAAAGTGTTCCTAAACATAAACAATAAGGAACAGTACCATATTCACAGACTAAATAAAATGATCCATACAGGATATATTCGAATAGTTACACATTTAAAAAAATTTGAAATGTAGATTTTAATTGGCTTAATTACGATTTATTTTGTTCCTTGGGCTCATGCCTTGAATGGTAATGATAAAGCATAAGGTTGAATGGCGTAATTTGCAATGCTTCTTTCTGCCTGTAATCCTGCTTTCGGGCTGTTAGAACACGTAATTAGCTTGCAAAGGATTGTTGAGTAAGAACCTTTGGAACTTTAGAAGAACCTATGCCACAGGTTTTTCAAATCTTTTAAATATTCAGTAAAACTCTTTTTAGAATGTGTGTTAAAAGGTTAAGAATTTAATTAAGACAGTAATATTTGACCACTGCTCTATTAACAACTTCATAAAACAAAACCACATTGTTGGAAATAGATATACATTTAGTCTTACTTCAAAGATGAAGTATGGTCACAACTAATGGTTGCAGGGTGTTACAAAAATGGGTTTTGTAGTTCTACTATGATAATACTTCTGAACCATTTCAGCTTTTATAAGCTTTACATTCTTTTATTTCATGGAAGTATCTTGAGATGAAATTGTAAGTATTTCATATATATTTTCCTAGCTACAAAGAGCGATCAGTAGTCTTATCTGTTGATTAACTTGTAACCAGGTAATTATTTTTTAAATATATGCAAAACAAAATGTCAAAAGGGTTTGAATAAAATTACATGTACATCCTCTGTTGAAGAGGACAATTTCTTTCTGTAAAATGTGAATGTAACTTTCCATACCTTACACCAAAGACTAAGAAAAATATGCCATGTTAAAGTCATTTTTGTTAATACATGAAATACCAGACTCATGTTTAACTCCAGAGACTAGAACCTTTTCAGCTATTACATATGAGTTTTCCATTGTTTCATTCAGTTTGTTGCTGTTACAACTAGTTTGTGATATTTTAACTGATTTGTTTTTTTGCAAGAGTAATTTAGAAATATACTGGTAAAACATAGAATAAAGCTGAATTTTCCTGAAATCTGTTAGTTGAGCCTGGGTAGTTTGAAACTCAGGTTCTGTTCTTCATTACTGTAACAGCCATGTTAGCATTGAGAGAATTTGTTGTCACAGTAATGTGTCGAAAACCAGATGGTCCTAATTGTTCATCATATCGGTTCCTCTTTCAACAGAAGTTAATACCATCTTCAGTGAATATAGTCTTGGTTATAGATAAAGTGAGACTTGTATAGTTTTCCCGAATCCATCAACGGTGCATTATACTGTCTGTTAAATAATTTTATGTTTTTTTTAAATGAAGATGTAGTTCAACTATAAAAATCTAACAAATTTCTTTATTGCTATCTTGGAATTGAACATAAATTCCATACAAAAGTTTTTTCATAATTTAAATTGATCAAAAAAGGAATACATCTTTCTGCATAATAGAGTGAAATACAGTGAAATACATGGCTTTTTAAGATCTAATTTTACAATTTTTAGCATCCATGTTATTAAATAGTTTTATTTATATTTGGTTTATTTTTTGGGAATAGTATTTTTCCTTTGTTGGAAATTAATGAATGAAAAAAACACTTGTGCTTTTGGGTTTTCAGCAACTTTTACATGTCTTTCTGAAGTTGCAATTTAAATTTCCCTGCAACTTTCGGTTCATTTTATCAGTGTATGTAAATCAGGAGCGTTATATATTATTAGCTTAATTTAACCAATTGTGAATGTGCCACTTTGTTGCATTCTGGTGCTGTATTTGCCTGTTTTATCATTCTTGCAACATTTTACTGTTACAAACAAAACAATTGAAAACATCTGACATTTACTTTGAGTATGAGATGGCATTGCTTCCAAAATCATAACAAAATATTTCACATGATTTTACTTCCAAAATGGAACCCTATCAGCATGTTTTCTATCTATAATCAAAATATTCATTAAACTTGTCCAGCTATAATTTCAGTCCCATCTCCCACAAATAAGTATTGCAAGATAATGCTACATTATTTTGAAAATTCTGATTATTTTTCATAATTTTTAAACTTGCAATAGAATTTCAAGCTAAATGTCTTGCATTGCATTTTTCCATTCATTCAATCAAATATTCAAGTATTGCATAATGCAAGACCATTTGCAAAGGAAGCCATGTAATTGCAAGTCGCATTATTCTAATATATCTTGATATTTAAAAGTTTTATACCTTTTTGAGTCATTTTGGTGGGTTTGAAACAATATAAAGCTTTATTTAAGTTTGCAATCACCATACAGTCCTACATTCTGTTAAACTGTCTTGTTTAAATCTTCACTATTATACTGATGAGTATATTTGTTATTTTAGGAATATAATTCACATGGGTGGTGGATAGGACAAATGAAGGGAACTATTGGCTTGGTGCCCAAGGACTACCTAATTGAGATGTACGACATTTGAGAAGGTCTGGGTAAGTACATTTTAATTGAATCTCAGTATAATAGACCATAAGTACCTTATTCCAGTATCATTTATATGGAAAACATTCTTGTCAAGGTTTCATTCTGTACTTTAAAAATAGTTTCTGGATGTGTTTATGTTTAGAAGGTATACTTCTGTATCGCTCTGTTATAAGCTGTCAAAAACATTCCCATGGAGTTATTTACCAAATGAGAAAAAAAACACTTTGGATCTTATTTTTGTATTTTATTGATTTTATTGATTTCTCACTCTGAATAAATGTGAATATTTCACCTGTAAATATTCCTCAAAGGTAACTGAATGAAGAAATTATCTATCTGTAACACATAGATTATAACAATTAAGTGGAAATTGATCTTTTTACAACAAAGCTACTTCTTACAATATTTGAACTGGAAAATCTTATGGAATTGTGACTACCAGAATGTATAGTATATCTAGAGAAATGTATATTGCATGAAATAAATAGGCACACAAATGCTAATTGCTGGATTTTTCGAGAAAATTTGAGTAACTGGCTAAATTGCACCTTAAATCTCGACACTTTTTCCCAATAATAAAATATTTCCAAAACAAAACAAAAATAACACTTGTGATATATCTATTACATTAGGAGCATGGCACGGAAATGTCATGTTCCAAAATAATTTTCAAAATTTTTAGGAGCAATCAGATGTGCTAAGAAATAAGTGGATAAGATTTGGTGTGGAAACCTACTTCAGCTCAACGTAGCAAAATGTCCACTGATACGAGATTAAGAGCAATGGATTAAAATAATTATTTGATGCAAAGGTGGTAAAAGTTCTGGAAGAAGTAATGTTAAAATGTGACACATTCTTTTATTGTTTCTGAATAGATTTGAATTGCCCCACAATAAACCACCACTTTGGTAAAGAGTTCACTGACATGTGTAAGGATATTGTAAGAAAACACTAGATGGCAGTAGTTTTCTATATACTTCATAATTATTTGTTCTATTCCTTTCTTTCATCCTCTCCCTCCCCCTTTGCAGGCACCCATTTACCTACAGTGACGTTCCATTGTACATGAAGGGATTTTAAAAACTGGATTGAAGGCACTGCAGAGCTTGTCTGTTCTTAGCCAGGAGAGGGAGTTCTCACCCAATACTATGGCACTTCTGTTTCCCAATTTATTTTATCACAAAGATAATATCATCTTATTAACAATATAATCTATCCTCTTGCCACAGATGTGAAAATCAAGAAGCAGCTAAGTGTTTAATTAAATTATTTCCTCATTATTGTAATTATCTTTCATCATTTCACTGATGCATTATTTCTATTTTCCTGTGCTTGTGCAGCACTATGAAGTCTAGCTGCTTGAGACTTCACACTGGCTTTGTGTAACATCTTTGTGGAATATTTAGCCAGTATATTTTCATTGCTACCAAGTCCTGCCATTACAACGTAATTAGTTGTAAACAAACTCACAATGGAAGGGGATGAGGGTAATATTCTTCTGTTCCCCGTCTTTCACACCCACCCCCCCCCCCCCCCACATCATGTGGCTTGAAGTAACTGTAAGCACTGTTTTTTGTCTTGTCTGTTTCACTTTATTGAATCTTGTTCTAATGTTCCAGTCTGCAAATTTTAAGGTTCAAATAAAGTTTAATTGTGTGCAAACTGTTGTTATGCTAATAATTTAAATGCCTGCTGTGTAACTAATGAAATTACTGTGTTATGATTAATTTGGAAACTGGTATGTTGATTGTAGTAATTGAACACAACAAGGTGAAGTAAATGATTATGATGCCATATGGTCTGTTAATCTCAAAATTTAAAGAGGTTGAACTTTTTCTTGCAGGGTTTATTTTTAAATTTTGTGCTTTTAAAAAAACAACAAATATTGTTTTGACAAATTTTCAATTGGTTCAAAATATTTAGCAAAATTTGAGTTGAAAATCTCTTCAAGTTTTGGTATCGGTGTTGAGTTTAGAATGTATAAACTATTTTATATATTGCTCCTTGACTAACTTTTCTATAATAAAATACTTTTGACATGCTCCTTTTGTTCATAACTGATTTTTTTGTATGCATGAGACTTTGTTATTTAAATCAATTCTAATGTACAATTTCAGCAAGCTGTAAAACAGCCTTACAAACAACTCAAAAGAAGACTGCACATTTTATATATTAAATTCAGGTGTCTTAAGAACCTATTTCAGTTAGAGCCTCCCTAAAGTGTGCTAATAGTTGAGCTTTTTTGTCAATTTTCTAATTTTGTGTAGAAGGTGCATTTCATGTTATGTCCATAACAATGATGCAAAATGTGATGAAGAATGGAAAAGTAAAGCTATCTAAAACTAGTATCTATATATATGATTTCATAGAAGCACTGGGCCATGGCACCTTCCATTAGCTAAGTAGCCGGTAGCAACCCGACCAGAGCCATTTTTGGGGACCCTGATGAATTAAATGTCAATCAGGTAATTAACGCCATGCCATTGGATTCTCAGGCCTTTAAAGCCACCTTCAAGAGCTGTCAGCCAATCCGAGGCCTGGCACATCACCAGTCCCAGCAGCGCCACTGGGAGGGGTGGCCATTGCTGAGACTGTGAATTAAATAGTGCCCATTATTTCTAATGCACAAATTAAGTTTTCGGTGCTCTTGAAAAGGTTAACAAAAAGAAGGGAACAAAACAGTGCCAGGCTTAGTTTAAATCTGGAATGTAATGGAATGCTATACACTCGCCTGGATAAGTGCAGCTCCAACAACACTCCAGAAGCTTCACACCCTCCAGGACAAAGCAGCCACTTGATCAATACCCCATCTGCCACCTTAAATATTTGCTCCCCTCATCACTGACATGCAGTGGCAGCAGTGTAAATCATCTACATGATCCACTGTAGCAACTCAACAAGGCTCCTTTGACAGCACCTTCCAAACTGGTGACCCCTACCTTCTAGAAGGACAAGGGCAGCAGATGCAGAGGTACACCACCACCTGCAAGTTTTCCCTCCAAGCCACATGCCACCCTGACTTGGAACTATATTGCCATTCCTTCACTGTTGCTGAGTCAAAATCCTAGAACTCTCATCCTTACCAGCACTGCAAATGTACCTTTAACCACACGGACTGCAACAGTTCAGCAAGGTAGTTCACCACCATCTTCTCAAAGGCAATTATGGATAAGCAATAAATACTGGCCTTGCCAGCGCTACATATATCCTATCAATGAGTAGTAAAAAGACATCCAATAGTTTTTCTCATGTATAGATGTCCGATTGGAGCATTTTCATAGAACCGTTTTTACATATCAGATTTTCTTTTGTGTTTTTTTGTGTTAAACAAGTGGACCTATAAACAATTAAACCTGGAAGAGAATGTTTAAATATTTGAATAAATAGCAATAAAATCAAAGAATTATAACAAAAATACAATTCACCACAGAAGTAAAGGTCAGGGCTATTTCTATTTTTTATTAGCTAGCTTTTACCCATCATTTGTGGGTGCTGCAATGAAGTTAAGAATCACAGTACACTTATCAGTACAGTTTACTGTGATCATGTTTATTAAATTGGAATGGACTCTCATGTTTACAAAATTAACTCTGAGTAATTTTATTTGTGATTCTGCCTATTTCAAGTTTTATCTACAAACTTGGTTTCTATTCTAAACTTGTATTGTGGCTAGAAAAAGTATTGTACCGTTTTACTTTTGAGTTCTGCCCACAGACAAGTTTCGATCATTGCAGCATAACTCTATCAGAATAAATTGAATGCAGTCTTGCTTAGCAAAATTAACCAAAATAATTATGGTTATAAAACAGCAAAATATGAAAGGAGCTTCACACACAATTCACGACCAAACATTTTGGAAGAAAAGTTTTTGTTAATAAATAGATGCTGCATCTAAAAATAAAATCTGAACAGTACTGAAAATGGCACTTATTAAAATGTTAGAAATTTTCTTCACGAATCATTGGCTCATTTGCAATGATTTTAACAACACTTGCCCTTAGTTTATCAAACGTGTTGCAAAAACTACATGAAGGTAATCTAGTATGTACCTCTTAAAGATAGCGTTACACTGTATTGCAGCAAAGAATTGTGCAATGATTGATTTAAAAGTGTTTCTTTGGAGAATTTGATAATTTTGGATTATCTTCACTGCTTATGAACACTTAGTCAGAAACAGATCTGCAGATTTTCATTTTTTTTGTTAAATTTACAAACGTAATTTCATACAAAGTTGGAATTTTCATTAAATTATCTGTTGTATAAAGCAGGAGAAGAGGATGGCGATTTTCTCTGAGTAAGCATCTTAACCAAAGAGAACCAATAACAATCGTTTCAATATATGGACTTATCACATTTAAACGGATGGTCTTTATTTTAACTAAGAAACCAGAAGAGGTAAATTATGGTATATAATGGATATTTTTATGGAATTTGTTTCACCTTTTTAATTTGTTTTTGTTGGCCTATCCATTGAACAATATATTAAGAGTCAATTGGAGACACTGAGATGTAAAAAGAAACAGCAAATGCTTGTGTATGTGAATATATCTTTCTTTAATGAATCTGGCAATACTGTAGTACCTAAAGGGCAGTACAATACCGGTAAATGTTCTAAGGAAATTCAAATGACAATTTCAGAAATGCTGACGTAATTCTTTCCATAACCATTAATACAAACCATGTTGCAACAGATCTGCAAATTCTACAAATCTGTCTATTAGAATTCTGCTAAACAAAGAGTGAGACGTTTGTAAGAGGTAAGGTGGTGAGTCAAATGTTCATTTGTAGTCTGCAGAGCACAAAGTAATACGGTGGATCCCTGTGGTTGTGGCTTGTGGTGCTGATCATCTGCTGATTCTTCAGGGGCTTCTTTAACAGCAGTACATGAGGTGAGGAGGATAAGCTTGAGAAGGAAAGGGTGTATTTGCAACTGAAGAGCTGTATTAACAGCAGATTTCAAGGAAATGCCAACCTTTGCTGCTGCAATGAAATTATCAGTGCAAAATAGTGTTGGGAGTGGGAACTAGGACTATGCCAGACAGATGGCACACCCTGCTGTGTCTTTGATTGAAAAAGAAGGGTAACATTTGCAGGGATGTCAGAAGAATGGTGATCAGCTAAACAAATTGGTCTCAGAAGTGCACCATTGCAGGAGCTAACTCTGCTGCAGGGTACATCAAGAGCTGTATTTCAAAATAGACCATGTCTGCATTTTTTTAATTTGAGGAATATTCCTCAGCATAAATATAGGATTGGTTTAGGGAAGAGTAAGTGCTTGAGATTTGTTAGGATAGCATGACATCCAGCGTAATTTATTATTCTGACACAATTTTTTTTATAATAATCTCTAAAGCAGAGAAGAATTATTCAGAAATGATCCAGAAATTTATTGCACTTTAGTGATCCAGGTCTCAGATGCTTGCATTAGGTGGAATTCATATGCGTTTGCAGAAAAAAATGGAAGCTGTATACCAAGTAATCACAGAGGTGCAATTGAATAAAGGAAGATATTAACAGCAGAACTCTCATCGTAGCCACATTCTGCTCACAGTATAAACACGGTGCAGTTAGAATGGTTTTTGCTCGTCTCAGCTGGCAGGCTGATTCCGCTCCAGTAAAGACAAGATACAGAAATGTCCTTTGGGTGACATTCAAAACTCGATATAAATCCTGTGCTTTATGAGACTGCAGTGCAATAAATTACTTAGCCTAATTGTAGATGTAATGAATTACCATAATTAGTCATGGGCTACATTAAATTAATCAGCATGGTACATTATTTTGCTAAATTACATCCTTGCCTTCAGAAGCCACCAGTGCAGCAATCAGTGCTTCTTCCAAGAGGGAATGATGCCATAATGAGAAGCCTTTCTGCTCCTACAACTGTGACAGGATATGAATTTTGATCGGAGGCAGGAAGGTTTTTAGACACTGGAGCCTCAACTTCTGCCTGGAGTGTCTCTGATAGTTAATGATTCTTCAGTCCTCCTGCAGGGGAGCAGTGGGCTGTGTCTGAGAAGGATGGAGAAGATTCTCCTTACGTGGAAAGAATTCAAACTTAGCTGGGGCTTTAAGGCAATTGATGCTAATGTGATCAGGGAAAATGCAAGGTTGGGCAATACAAATAGGAGTGCTCAGTGGAAATGAGAGATAGCTGTAGCTACTGAGCACATCTGTAAAAATATGCATGGGGATGCACAAAAAAAACACTTTTCTAATGTGGTAATTTGTGTTTTTTTCCTGGTGGGAACCCATTTAATTAGTGCTATGAGGTATTGGATTTCCGCTTATCGTGCACATTGTTTTCCAGCTGTACAGATGATTGCCAAGTTTATAATGGCTTGACCCTGCTCTGTAAAACAGCAGTAAATTGCAGCACATACATTGAGTGGAAGCAAAGGGCTCATTCTGTTGGGTTCTTTGCTGTCACATCTACCTGGGCTGGGGATTAATGGTCTGATATTAAACATCTGTCCCTTGTCTTTTGGGGAAGTAAATAGAGTTAGTATTGCATGCTATCAACTAAAAGGTCTGGAATGGAAAAGTCTCTCCCACCATTTTCATGAAGTGGCACCTCAATACATTACTTTTTAATGCCAAACCCCATAGCTCGAAGGATCTTAAAAAAGGCTACATGTAAGGGCTAAGAGGCAAAGAAAGGATTTCTTCAAGACATATGTTTTATTAAAATATATTATGGTATTCAGAAAAAAAATGTGCATGATTACCTTAATAGCAAGAATAGTCAGTTGTCTAAATTTTGTTTAGTCATAGATGCAATCATGATATAATTTACAGATTTATAAAATATGCAAGAAAAAGAGGCTGAAAATAGAACAAAGAAAATGACAGCACAGGAACAGGCCCTTCGGCCCTCCCAGCCTGCGCCGATCCAGATCCTTTATCTAAACCTGTCTCCTATTTTCCAAGGTCTACTTCCCTCTGTTCCCAGCCCGTTCATATATCTCTCTAGATGCATCTTAAATTATGCTATCGTGCCTGCCTCTACCACCTCCGCTGGCAAAGCGTTCCAGGCACCCACCACCCTCTGTGTAAAAAACTTTCCAAGCACATCTCCCTTAAACTTTCCCCCTCTCACCTTGAAATCGTGACCCCTTGTAATTGACACCCCCAATCTTGGAAAAAGCTTGTTGCTATCCACCTTGTCCATACCTTTTGTAGACCTCAATCAGGTCCCCCCTCAACCTCCATCTTTCCAACAAAAATAATCCTAATCTACTCAACCTTTCTTCATAGCTAGCACCCTCCATACCAGGCAACATCCTGGTGAACCTCCTCTGCACTTCTCTAAAGCATCCACATCCTTCTGGTAATGTGGCGACCAGAACTGCACGCAGTATTCCAAATGTGGCCTAACCAAAGTCCTATACAACTGTAACATGACCTGCCGACTCTTGTACTCAATACCCCATCCGATGAAGGCAAGCATGCTGTATGCCTTCTTGACCACTCTATCAACCTGCGTTGCCACCTTCAGGGTACAATGGACCTGAACTTCCAGATCTCTCTGTACATCAATTTTCCCCAGGACTCTTCCATTGACCATATAGTCCGCTCTTGAATTTGATCTTCCAAAATGCATCACCTCGCATTTGCCTGGATTGAACTCCATCTGCCATTTCTCTGCCCAACTCTCCAATCTATATTTTGCTGTATTCTCTGACAGTCCTCCTCGCTATCTGCAACTCCACCAATCTTAGTATCATCTGCAAACTTGCTAATCAGACCACCTATACCTTCCTCCAGGTCATTTCCAATTTCTTTGAAAACTGTTATATCAGATACAGTGAAATAGGATAAGTGAAATACTTGCGATATGTCTTAACCATTTCTTAAGTATTTTTCCAACAGCACGATAAAGTGTCAATTACTGTGAAACTAAGTCCCTGGCATTGAAAATTAACTATTACAAGTCCCATTCCTTCTAGTTTAAATTGTCAGAGATTTTAAAAATGAAGAATTAAATACGTTTTGCTACTCCTTTCTATCCCTCAGGGAATTTCTCTTTCCCCATTTCTGTATGTGATTTAGAATTGAATTCATCTGCTATAGTTTATATTTTCTCATCTGTCCTTTTGCTGAATAATCCTTTAATTGGATTGGTTAAGGAGATATGATATTTGTCCTGTTCACTAAGATCTCAGATCTCAAGTTTCCTTTGTTGCTGTTATCAGCTCACACTTTAAGCAACCTATGGTGTAAAATATCATTGTAATTAAATGGTCAAGAATAGGTTTAACTAACAGTGGGTGTCATTCATTGTTCTCCTACAACAAATTATGGCCCAATATGTTTACAGCTTTAGGGATACTCATTACTGGTATGTAGTGTCACTCTTTTGATGATAGCGTTAAGCTGATTTTGAATATTAAACTATATTTAAATGAATGGTATTCAGGTTCACACCCTCGCTTGGGGTGAATCTGATTAAATCTGCTGGGAGGGCTTGGGAACATTGTGAACTGTTTTGCGCCCAGCGCAAATCCCGTTTCAGGCCTCTCCCTGAATTTTCCTGACATAGCAGAGTTTACGCCGAACGATACAAAGAGCATAAAATAGAGGTTGAAGGATATTTTTCATTCGAAGTAGTATTGAAATTCCAAATGCTTTAGCATATGTGGCTATTGAAGCCAAGTCAATCACAATGATTAGGAGGTAATTAACCGAAACTTGAATAAAAATATTAAAGCATATGAGTAAAGAGCATGGAAAGGGGATTGAAGTTACACAGTTCTGATATGAAACTAGTAGCAGTAGAGCTATGAGGATCCATAAGGTAGCCTATTACTCTTTCGCCTTAATTTTCCAGTCTGCATTATTTTAACACGGGCAATAATTAAAATATCAAGACCTATGAAAGTCCAAAAGCCACAAATATTTAAAAAGTGCTGGTGGATCAGACATTATACATCTAATTACACTAACTGTATCTCATTTTAAAAATAATTATAGATATAGGGTGCAATTCAGATACCACATTGCATTCAGCGGCTGGGCTCAACGAATGAATCCCGTGGGAGCTCCGATTCGGACTCTGTGCCGGGTCAATCGTGAGTCATCCGACTCACTTCGCCTGGCATAATCCAGATAATTATATTTAAATAAGCCATTAAACTAATTTAAATACTGAGATGCCACATTCACCCGGCACCTGGGAGCCAACGGCTACGCCTGCGAGACATCAACAGGGTGCTATTTAGCACTGATTTCCACAAACATGGACTAGGCATGACGGCACCTCGGGGTGTCACAGGTCGGGGACAGGGCAAGGTGTACCCTGGTAGTACACTGGCTCCCCCCTGCCACCTGGAAGCCCGGACGTGCCACCCGGACACTGTCAGGGTGCCTGGGTGGCGCTGATAGTGCTAGGGTGACTGGGTGCGAAGTTGGCACTGCCAGGGATGCTCATTAGGGAAGGGGCGAGGGGGGGTTCCAGGTGCCTGGAGAAGGTTGGGGGGATGGGGAGGGAATGAAGGAATGGTGTCTATAAACCGGTGGGTCTGAAAGGGGAGGGGGGTTCAGAGATGGGGCCTGCCGGTCAAAATGATGCCCCGATCTGCGAGGAGCTGTTCCTGCTCCCGAGCACAACTAAAGTGTGACCTCCTTGGGAACAAACTCCGAGGCCCAAACAGAGGCAAAGTGCCGGGGTGAAAAGTGGGGTGAATCTTGGCACTGCAGCCACCAAAAAACATGCCCTATACCGGACTTTGTTTTAAGTCCGCTGAATTGCGCACAAGGTAACTGATAAAATCACTCCTTGGTTTGGATTTTCTTGGAGGCTTCAGAAGCCTGACATCAGAATAAAATGGAGGTACACTTGCTGGCCGCAAGACTGGCTCAGTAATCTTTCAGGAAGCAGCCAACCAATTGGCTGTTTCCAAACTCACCGTCCAAATGAAAAGGGTGGATAGGTGCTGAATGCTGCAGGCCCATCAGTGCCAACAATTCTGGGGCATTGGCAACCACTGGGAGGCAGGTTTGGGACCTAGAGGGTACCTCAACATGGAAGTGAGTCCACAGCTGCCAGGTCAAGCCATTGGAGAGGGTGCCCACCCAAATGATGGCCATCTGCGTCCAAATCTTTGGGCCTTTTGCAGGATGCACTCTCGCCTCATCTACATCTTGCCTGCAGGTTATCAGCCTTCCAGTTATGCGTACAGCCACAACTAAAGCCCATCCAGATGCCATGTGATGGCAAAATGCAGACTTTTGATCATAGAAAAAAAAATATTGAATTTAAAAGATCATATCAAAACTAAAAGGAAGGTGAAAATATTGACTAAGCTAAAACTGCGAATAGGTATTGTAGAATATTTTTTGTTGTCTTTGGTATTCAGGAGAAAATGTTGCAAAATATGTTTTCAAGAATTCAAATGGGATCAAAACCATTAAAAGACTATATATGGGACTTCATTTTTAGTCTTCGCGAAGGACCCAACAAATGAGGGCTGAGATTATTTTGACCGTCTTGTATTGCAATTAAATAATTTGTTTAATCACCAGTTGAGAATTCTTCACACCTTTTAAATCCGTTCTCTGTACTTACATGATGATCGGCTATTTTATATATCTCTGTTTCTATTACTTGCTAACCAGCTTTGAGCAAGTACCTGTACCCAAGCTGCTTCTAATATTGCTCTGGAGCTTAACACAAAGAGGACGAATGGAATTGATGTGAGCTGATTCTTTTCAATTTTGCTTCATTTTTTTTCCTTTCTTGCTTTCTCTGGAGAATCAATTCACTTTCCACCTGAAATCAGGAAATGCAGTAAATCACACAGGAGAAATCCTGTCATACAAGTATGGCTCAGAAATGCCGCCTTAAGACATTTCACTGCATTATAGGTACGATATAAATTCTAGTTGATGTTATTGTTCTGCAATTTTTTTAGCCATTGTAGTGCTCTTTTTTCTCTTAGTACCTTGTCTTGTCATTACTAGACTTACTTATATAGTGCCTTCGGCATCTTGCTGCTCAGGAGGTCGACCTCCCACTGCATGAGACCATCAGCGAAGGAGAGCCGGCAACTCCAGGCAGCCAAGGGGAGACGGTTTTATGTAACCCAGAGGAAGCAACGAGGGCTTCCTTCCCTAACCCAATGATTTCCCCAGAGGAGTTTGTCCTCCAGTGCTCAGCCCTTTGATGATTTGTAATTCTTTACCTATCTGCTGCGGGCTCCTGTCCTCCTGCCTCACTCAGATTGCCCTCTCCACAGCCTCTCATCCATTTCTTTGTCATGCTACATGCACAGAGGCACCATTGTGCTACCCCATACCTGCTGCAGCCTTATTTGAACAGGTGCTCCTTCTCCTCTGCTCTCCCTGTCAGGATGCACTAACACTCTCGGGAAAAGGCAGGAACTTTACCCAAAGAACTGCAATTGGGTGCCAAGTCATTTAAATAAGACTAGTGCAGGGAATGTCTTGCAGATTCTCACTTCATTTTCACTCAACACCTCCTAGTGGTGTTGCTGAGCTGCTGCCCCCCTGATTGGCCCTCCATCCTTGCTGGATGATAAAGCTGCCCATAAAATGCGACCCCAGGTCCTGCCACCTGCTGAAGTTGGGTGGTCACTCCCTCCTCCAACCCCAAAGTTGGGACCCCTGCCACTTCCAGAAAATGAAGTGTGAAGCTGAAAGACATGCCCTGCACTAGTCTTACTTAAAGGACCAGACACCCTGATTGTCGTTGCTTGGGTAAGTTTCTGCCTTTTCCAGAGAGTGTTAGTGTATCCTCACAGGGAGAGCAGAGGAAAAGGAGCACCTGTTCAAATAAGGCTGTAACAGGTATGGGGGCAGCATGGCAGTGCCCCTGTGCACGTAGCATGATAGAGAAATGGAGCAGAGGCTGTGGAGAGGGCAATCTTCACACCAGCCCCTCTGCCAAGTTGGAGCTGAACTTATCTGGCAGGCTACCCAACTTCTGGCTCTGTATTCCAAATGCTCCATATATCATGATGCATCATTTTAATTTGCTGGGCCACTGTGCTGTGCTCTGATACAATTTTAGTAAATTTGCCTGGTAAGCCACTGCATCTTTTCCGAAATATTTTAAGTTCTGAGTTTTATTCAACATGCACAGTAATTAGAATTGAACTGTTTGACTATTATTTTGTAAAAGTATTGTGTAAAGAATTATCTTTATTGGGTTGTGTGTTCAAATCGTGTAAGTTCTTTGTGCAGAATAAAAATATTGCAGTGTAGTTCATTTTAACTTGACCAGAATCATGATCCAAATAATACCTGGAGAGTAAAATCATTCAAAGTTACATAGATGAAACAGCAGGAGATATATTAAATACAATTATTACATTATTCTATGTATGTGCAGATAAACAGGCCCTTGGCAGTACAGAAGCTAAATATTTCTGAATAAAGACTTGTTGCTGAAACTTTTCATCTTGCACTTATCAGGACAAATGCAAGAATGCCAAATTTCAAACAATCACAATTTGTGCGACAGGGGAAAAGGGTACTTATTGGTTGGCAAGTTGACTCTGATTGGCCAAGGTGTTGTCATGGAGAAAGCAATGGGGAACAAAAGGCTCCCCAAGCTCCCAGATAATTCACAAAATGATGTGTTGATCTATTTTTTTTGTAGAACCTCTGAACGGATGCAAATAAAATAGCTTAATATTAGGATGTGTAATGCTTTTTGTAATATTCCAATAGTCAAAAGACCTTTGGTAACATTTTGCATTACAGATCAGAATTATTACTTTTTTTCTCTAGCTTGTCTCATAAACCCTGATACCAATCAGAATCAGATTGTAAGGTATTACCAATTGAAGCATTAAAGGGGCCTCTGCATTCATGTGTAAATTCAGACATTTTTTGACTGTAATGAAAGTAAGTATTTTAATTTATTTTATTTCTGTTGAAAACTGAGCTCTAAGTCATAGTGAATGCACAAATGGACGTGCTTAAATGGGTACTTGTGATGTTTGAGAAGTGAAAGAGCAGGTGACAGGTTCATGTCACTTAACATCGGCATGTGAGATTATAGTTTTGGGCTAATTACAACCTGTGAAAAAGAAGGATAACAATCCTGGTTATTGACCTGTTTATTAGACTAAGGGTTTGAAGAGTTGCTGCCACCTCCAAAGGAGGTGCACCTTTAGAAATAAATCATTTTCCACAGCCATAAATAATGAAGCATCATTGTTCCAATGCTGAGATACATTTGATCTCTTAACCTGAGGTGTTGAAGTGTGGAATACAGCCAGCAAGCATGCGATGACCTCTCCGATGAGATGCATGTAACTGCTAATTGGCCCATAACAGGCATGTTACACAACCACTATAATTTTTAAAAAAGTACTTCAGTCAGCTGCTGCCTTGTTTAATGTAACAGACACTTCACCTGATATTTTAATGTTAGTTATGATAGGTGAGTGACAACCTGCATTCCTTATCTGCAAAATGCCAGAGTATTACTATTACCTTTTAAATCTTACACTGTTGGCTTCCGGACAACCGCACACAACCTACACTTAGCTCATCAGCATAAAAGACTGCCTTGCATTTGATTGACGATAATTAGTTTTCAACTGCTTTCTGATGCAGAAATATGTGAGCACACTGCAAAGTCAATTCCAGACCTGCTTTTTTCTCTTTGGAAGTAAAATGTATTGATTTGTACTTTTTTTATAACCACATCAATGATTTGCTTCTAGTGACTGTTAGAAGGATGCTAACAGCAAGCTGAACAATTTTAGTACTGTGATAATGCAGTGAAAATTCATTTCCAACATGTGTCTTAAAATTATTCTAATAAAATACTGATGTCGGCAGACATTTTTTACATACATTAGCTGATTGTTGCCAATGCTGGACCTTCTGTAGCATTGAAAAACGTGCCTTTCAATTGTGCAATAGTTTTACAGTCTGACTACACAGCAAAAGTCAGTTGGTGGGATGTGCTATATTCCCTTGTTCACCTGGATTAGAGGGGACAATGTAAAATATCTAAGTGCTTTCAATGTTGCTTCTGATGCTTTAATGGCTATAACTTAAAACAAATCCAGAAATTACTACTGCACCTGAATTGGAAGCTTTGAAAAGATTGTCAAAAAGACAAATATTGACCAATGTTCCAGCTGCAATAAATAAAATAAAATTAAGTGTTAATGTTGGAAGGTGGGCAGTAAGGTCTATTAAGTAAACGCCATGACTTATGAACTTAATGGAAGAAAAAAGAAAATAATTTACTTGATCTGTTTAACCTCAGTAATTTGGGTCAGTTTAAAAAAAGAATGATTTTAAACTTAATGTTTCAGCACTGAGGGAAAAATAGAGAAAGCAGTAAATTAAATTACTGCAGCCTGGAATTTTAACCAAGCTTAAACACAATAACATACTGAAACGAATGTTGAGGTACAAAGTTCTTATTTACAGATCCTAATTGTATTCTACATGCAATGTCAAATTATTTTCTGACATTCCGGTATAGTCTTGGAGATTTCCAAACTAGTCCAGCTGAATTTTTAACAAAAATAAGGTGGGGTGTGGAGGATAATAGAAAGACGCATACCCAAGACACCTTTGATAGTGAGGAACTGACCCGAGGATTTCTCTTTGTCTCCATCCCCTTCCCTTTTGGGAATGTCCACTAAACTAATGTATGGGCTCCAGAGAGTACCCAGATGAGGGCTTAAATTTACCAAGTGAGCACACCTCATTTGTGAGCATGGGACATTCCCAAAGTTAAACCTACAAGTCCACCAAAATAAATAAATATTTATGGATTACGAATTCTGATCGAAAATTGGACAGTTGTATTAATATATCATATTACAATCAGGCAGATCATGGCTTTATGAAAGGAAAATCATGTTTGACAAATTTATTAGAGATTTTTGAGGATGTAACAAATGAGATGGATAAAGGGAACCGATTGATGCAGTGTATTTAGATTTCCAAAAGGTATTCAATAAGATGCCACATAAAAGGACAATACACAAAATAAGAACTCATGGTGAGAGGGGTAATACATTAGCACGGATAGAGGATTGGCAAACTAATTGCAAAACAGAGTGTTGGGGTAAATGGGGCATTTTCAGTTTTGCAAACCGTAACTAATGAAGTGCCACAGGGCTCATTGCTGGGACCCCAACTATTTGCCATCTCTATTGATGAATTGGATAAAGAGACCAAGTGTACTGTAGCCAAATGACAATACAAAGATAGGTAGGAAAGCAAATGGTGTGAAGGACTCAAAGCCTCCGATTATTGCCACGACATAGAACCTCCCCATGTTGGTGAAAATAGCTGAAATGCCTGAAAATGTACATCCCGCCCCTGAACATGGCACTTCCCATTTTCATGGGAGCAGTTTTGAGGGCAGGGTGCATTTCATGCATATGCAGTTTATGGAGGCAGATGGACATTTAAATTATCGACTGAAGAGGGAATTTGGTAGGACAGGAGTATGAAACCTGACATGTGCCGTTTAGAATAGGTTAGAGCAGGTCTGAAATTGGTGGAAAACTTTGGATAGCAGGAGTACCCATGGCGTGGCTCCAACTGTCCCCCCCACCCAGCATTAATGTAGCCTATATCTGGACGCCCTGATGATAATCGCCTAATTGTGATGCGTTATCCAACCCCCCCCCCCCCCCCACAGGATAAGACAGCTCACAACCATCGTGAGCGTATGAGAACCGGAGGGGGATCACCTGTGCTGCACCCCTAACCATTCATGAGCAGAGGGGCCTGGATCTCGCTGGGGGATCCGCCACCCAGGAGGTAGCGCCATGCCAGGTCGAAGGCGCAGATGCAAGTGCATGGCTAACCCCCCCCAGCCCGTCATCCCCCCCTCACACTCTGTCCATTCCACCCCTTCCCCCTCACAATCTGCCCGGTCCACCCCCTCCCCCTCCTCCCTCACACTCTGCCCATTCCACCCCCGAACCCCTTCCCCCTCACACTCTGCCCACTCCACCCCCTCCCCCTCACACTCTGCCCATTCCACCCCCGAACCCCTTCCCCCTCACACTCTGCCCACTCCACCACCTCCCCCTTCCCCCTCACAATCTGCCCGGTCCACCCCCTCCCCCTCCTCCCTCACACTCTGCCCAGTCCACCCCCTCCCCCCTCCCCCCCCCCCCCCCCCCCCCCCGATTGGCGGCAGCATTCTCGGAGATGCCTTCCCCAAACCCGTGTCTGCAAAAACTCCGGGAAAGTGGCTGCTCACCTCCTCGCTCCTCATCGTCAGCCAGCAGGTGTGAACGGCGACGGATTGACCTGGGGTCACGCCATCGGGACTTTGTCCCATCCGGGCCGCTGAATAACGGGGGTACCAGAGAATCGCCGTTGTGAGTGTCTCGGGCGATTCTCCGGCTGGCACGGTGCCGAACGCAGCAAGAGTCAGAAAGTTACCTGATAGGCTTACCTTATGAACTTTGCTTTAAGCTCCCTTACTGTAACCTTCTATGACTGTATTGGCACAATTTTTGGCAGCAGGGTAGCATGGTGGTTAGCATAAATGCTTCACAGCTCCAGGGTCCCAGGTTCGATTCCCGGCTGGGTCACTGTCTGTGTGGAGTCTGCACGTCCTCCCCCTGTGTGCGTGGGTTTCCTCCGGGTGCTCCGGTTTCCTCCCACAGTCCAAAGATGTGCGGGTTAGGTGGATTGGCCATGCTAAATTGCCCGTAGTGTCCTAATAAAAAAAAAGTAAGGTTAAGGGGGGGTTGTTGGGTTACGGGTATAGGGTGGATACGTGCGTTTGAGTAGGGTGATCATGGCTCGGCACAACATCGAGGGCTGAAGGGCCTGTTCTGTGCTGTACTGTTCTATGTTCTATGTTCTAATTTAATGGCCACATTGTGCTTAAGCGAGAGCACGACGAGGGCATTAAATTGTGGGAGAGGCCAAATACAAGAACCGGGTCTGGCTCCGATCTTTTTTGCAATCTAACGGACCCGCTCCCGTAGGCGAAATCAGGATCCTGCCACAGCGTGGCAAGAATCCAATAATCACTTTAGCCCAATCTGCAGACAACTAACGGGAGCCACCCCCTATCTAACAAGCCCCTGTGATCTATGCGAGTGGTCATGCGGGCACCGATTAGTACACCATTTTAAAAACGTGAAACTGGCGGAAGGGTTGCTGCGGGGACCCGAGGAGGTGAGTAGCCAACATCGCTCACAGGCAAAGAGCCCGGGGCCATTAGGGTTGCTGCCCTGGGGCTCGGAGAGGAGTGTGGGAGCCACGGGGGGGGCCAGCCTCAGTCGCGGTGGCCCGCCATCGGTTGGAGGGGAGGGAGGTTGCAGTGTAGGAGGTGTGGCTGCCTACGGCCTGGGCTGAGCTGGACTGGACTGGGGGTTGCGGGGGGAGGATTGCAGTTTCAGCACCCACAGATCTGCCAGGCCAACCCCTGGACCATGTGGTCCCGTTCCGGCAGCAACCCCAGCCGCCTGCTCCCCCAGCCATCCAAAGTTCCCACTGGCTGGTATTGTCACTGGACTAGTAAACCAGAGTAATGCTCTGAGGATCCAGGTTCAAATCCCGCCACTGCAGATGGTGAAATTTGAACTGAATAGAAAATCTGGAATTAAGGACTCGGTTGCGGCTATGCGGAGCTAAGCCGCACGTTCGGCAGCTCCCGCTTTAATAGGACTTGTGGGCTCTTTTAAGGGCCCCAAACGGCGCTGATTCGACGATTCCCGGTGGATAAAGGGGTCTGGAGCAAAACACCCCGGGATTTATGGTGCGGACTTGAAGTGGGGCGAGGAGAAAAACAGCAGCAGTTCCCCTGGAAAAGCGGGGGAAGGTGGACAAAATGGCAGCCGGTGGAGCCCCTGAGGAGTGGAGGCAGTGGGCTGAGGAGCAGCAGGCAGCCCTTCTGCGCTATTTCACGGAGCTGAAAGGGGAGTTGTTGGAATCCCTGAAGGTGACGACTAGTAAGCTGCTGGAGACCCAGACAACCCAGGGTGCAGCAATACTTGAGTTGCAGCAGCAGGCCTCTGAGCGTGAGGAGGAGGTTTTGGCCCTCGTGGGGAAGGTGGAGATACACGAGGCGCTTCATAAAAAGTAGCATGATCGGTTCGAGGAGATGGAGCTTCGGTCACGGAGGAAGAACCTGCGGATCCTGGGCCTCGAGGAGGGGCTGGAGGGGTCGGACCTGCCGGCATATGTGGCCGTGATGTTGAACTCGCTGGTGGGGGCAGGATCCTTCCATCTGCCCCTGGAGCTGGAGGGGGCCCATAGAGTACTGGCCAGGTGGCCTAAGGCGAATGAACCCCCTCGGGCGGTGCTGGTGCGGTTCCATCGGTTCAGTGACCGGGAGTGTGTTCTCCGATGGGCCAAGAAGGTGAGGAGTAGTAAGTGGGAGAATTCGGTAGTGCGTGTATCCCAGGACTGGAGTGCGGAGGTGGCCAAGCGGAGAGCCGGGTTTAACCGGACGAAGGCGGTGCTCCACGGAAAGCAGGTGAAGTTCGGCATGTTGCCGCCTGCGGGTCACCTACAAGGACCGGCATCACTACTTTGAGTCCCCGGAGGAAGCGTGGGCCTTTGTGCAGGCTGAAAAGTTGGACTCGAACTAGAGATTGGGGGCTGTGGGAGTTTTTCTATTTCTGTATCATTGTTTATGCTGTAGTGGGTTATTCTGTTTGTTTCTGTTTTTTCTCTCGCTTGCGGACGATGTGGGTTATGGTTCTGTGTTCTAAGGGGGGTACTGGGGTTTGTGGTTGATCTGTGTCTTTGTTTGTACGGAGATGGTGGTTGGGTTGGGACTGCGGTTTGGGAGCTGCATTGGTGGGGTGGGGCAGTGTGAAAGCGCGGGCTTTTCTCTGGTTTCCCGCGCTGCAGGACGAGGGGGTGGAGCTGGTGGCGAGGGGTGTGGTTATTAGACCGGGTTTCCCGCGATGAAGCGGTGCCAAGGAGCTGATGCAGGGGAGGAGGGGGGGACCTCATATCGGGAGGTGTCGGAGTTAGAGCGGGAGCTGCCGGGGTCAGCAGAAGTCAGCTGGCTCACGGGAGTACAGTGGAGGGAGAGTCGCGGCTAGGAGAGGTCCTAGCCTTGGGGGGGGGGGGGGGGGGTGAGGGATGGGGGATGCCCCCTGATCCGGCTAATTATGTGGAACGTGAGGGGGTTGAATGGGCCGGTTAAACGGGCCCGGGTGTTTTCGCATCTGAAGGGGCTGAAGGCGGACGTTGCCATGCTCCAGGAGACCCACCTGAAGGTGGCGGACCAGGTCCGTCTGAGGAAGGGGTGGTTGGGGCAGGTTTTCCACTCAGGGCTCGACTCGAAGAACCGGGGGGTGGCGATCCTGGTGGGGAAGAGGGTGGCGTTTGAGGCGTCTGAGGTTGTGGCTGATAGTGGCGGCAGATATGTGATGGTGAGCGGTAAGCTGCAGGGGGAGAGGGTGGTGTTGGTTAATGTATACGCCCCAAATTGGGATGATGCTGGTTTCATGAGGCGTATGTTGGGCCGCATTCCTGGCCTGGAGGTGGGGGGCTTGATCATGGAGGGGGACTTCAATACGGTGCTGGATCCACTACTGGATCTTTCTAGTTCAAGGACAGGCAGGAGGCCGGCGGCGGCCAAGGTGTTGAGGGGGTTTATGGACCAGATGGGAGCAGTGGATCCCTGGAGGTTCGGGAGGCCGAGGGCTCGGGAGTACTCTTTTTTCTCCTATGTGCACAGGGTGTATTCCCGCATTGATTTCTTTGTTTTGAGCAGGGGACTGGTCCCGAGGGTGGAGGAGGCCGAGTATTCGGCTATTGCGATTTCGGACCATGCTCTGCATTGGGTGGATCTGGAGATGGGGGAGGTGTGGGACCAGCGCCCGCTTTGGCGTCTGGACGTGGGGTTGTTGGCCGATGAGGAGGTGTGTAGGAGGGTTCGGGGATGTATCGAGAGGTACCTCGAGGTCAATGATACTGGGGAGGTCCAGGTGGGGATGGTGTGGGAGGCTCTGAAGGCAGTGATTAGGGGGGAGCTGATCTCCATCCGAGCCCAAAGGGAGAGGGGGGAGAGGAGGGAGAGGGAGAGACTGGGGGAGGAGCTGTTGAGTGTGGATAGGAGATACATGGAGGTTCCGGAGGAGGGATTGCTGGGGGAGTGGCATAGCTTGCAGGCCAAGTTTGATTTATTGACCACCAGAAAGGCGGAGACACAGTGGAGGAAGGCGCAGGGAGCGGTCTATGAGTATGGAGAGAAGGCGAGTAGGATGCTGGCGCATCAGCTTCGTAAGCGGGACGCGGCTAGGGAGATTGGTGGAGTGAAGGATAGAGATGGGAATGTGGTGCGGCAGGGGGCAGAGGTCAATGAGGTCTTTAGGGACTTTTATAGGGAACTGTACCGGTCGGAGCCGCTGGCGGTGGGAGGGGGAATGGAGAGTTTTTTGGACAGGCTCCGATTTCCAAGGGTGCAGGAGGAGCAGGTGGAGGGACTGGGGGCGCCAATCGAGTTGGAGGAGCTGGTCAGTGGGATTGGCCACATGCAGTCGGGGAAGGCGCCGGGACCGGATGGGTTCCCGGTTGAATTTTATAAGAAATATGCGGACCTGCTGGGCCCCCTGTTGGTTAGGACCTTTAACAAGGCATGGGAGGGGGGTGTTCTGTCCACGATGATGTCTCGGGCACTAATCACCCTGATCCTGAAGCGTGATAAGGACCCCTTGCAGTGCGGTTCATACAGGCCGATCTCACTGCTGAATGTAGACGCCAAGTTGCTGGCGAAGATCTTGGCCACTAGAATAGAGGACTGGGTGCCGGGAGTGGTACATGAAGATCAGACGGGTTTTGTGAAGGGGAGGCAGCTGAACACTAACGTGCGAAGGCTGCTAAATGTGATAATGATGCCGGCAGCAGAAGGAGAGGCGGAGATTGTGGTGGCATTGGATGCGGAGAAGGCCTTTGACAGGGTTGAGTGGGGGTACTTGTGGGAGGTGTTGGAGAGGTTCGGGTTTGGGGTGGGGTTTGTTAAATGGGTGAGGTTGCTGTACGAGGCCCCGATGGCGAGTGTAGCGACAAATGGGAGGAGGTCCGAGTACTTCAGGCTCCACTGTGGGACGAGGCAGGGGTGCCCCCTGTCCCCCTTGCTTTTTGCGTTGGCAATTGAGCCTCTTGCCATGGCTCT
Organism: Scyliorhinus canicula; assembly: GCF_902713615.1. Lineage (NCBI taxonomy): Eukaryota > Metazoa > Chordata > Chondrichthyes > Carcharhiniformes > Scyliorhinidae > Scyliorhinus > Scyliorhinus canicula. Next base: position 77,126,700 of record NC_052150.1, on the reverse strand, counting down.
CAGGGAGTCGAGGAGGTGGAGGGATTTGGTGCGAGGTGGGGAGGAGCACCGAGTGTTGCTGTATGCGGATGACTTGCTGTTGTTTGTAGCAGACCCGGTGGGGGGAATGCCGGAGGTGATGGAGATTCTTGCTGAATTCGGGAGTTTCTCGGGATATAAATTGAACCTGGGCAAGAGTGAGCTGTTTGTTGTACACCCGGGAGATCAGGAGGAGGGGATTGGTAGGCTCCCGCTAAAGAGGGCAGTGAGGAATTTTAGGTACCTGGGGGTTCAGGTGGCTAGGAGCTGGGGGACTCTGCACATGCTCAATTTTACTAGGTTGGTGGAGCAGATGGAGGAGGAATTTAAAAGGTGGGATATGCTGCCGTTGTCGTTGGCGGGTAGAGTACAGTCTGTTAAAATGACGGTGCTCCCGGGGTTTTTGTTTTTGTTTCAGTGCCTCCCCATTTTCATTCCGAGGGCCTTTTTTAGGAAGGTGAACAGCAGCATTCTGGGATTTGTTTGGGCGCACGGGACTCCGAGGGTAAGGAGGGTCTTTTTGGAGCGGGGCAGGGATAGAGGGGGGCTGGCGCTGCCCAACCTCTCTGGGTACTATTGGGCGGCTAACGTCTCGATGGTACGTAAGTGGGTAATGGATGGGGAGGGGGCAGCATGGAAACGGATGGAGATGGCGTCCTGTGGAGGCACGAGCCTGAAGGCACTGGTAACGGCGCCGTTGCCGCTCCCTCCAACGAGGTACACTACGAGCCTGGTGGTGGCGGCTACCCTCAAAATTTGGGGGCAGGGCGGCATGGTGGCACAGTGGTTAGCATTGCTGCCTACGGCGCTGAGGACCCGGGTTCGAATCCCGGCCCTGGGTCACTGTCCGTGAGGAGTTTGCACATTCTCCCCGTGTCTGCGTGGGTTTCACCCCCACAACCCAAAGATGTGCAGGATAGGTGGATTGGCTACACTAAATTGCCCCTTAATTGGAAAAATAATTGGGTACGCTAAATTTAAAAAAAAAAAAAAAAAAAAAAAATTTGGGGGCAGTGGAGGCGACACAGAGGGGAAGTGGGGGGCTCGGTGGAGGCCCCGCTGCTGGGGAACCACCGATTCATCCCAGGGCACATAGATGGCGGGTTCCTGGGGTAGCACAGGGCGGGCATTAGGAAGTTGGGAGACCTGTTTATTGACGGGAGGTTCGCGAGCCTTAGTGAACTGGAGGAGAAGTTTGAGCTCCCCCCGGGGAATATGTTTAGGTACCTTCAGGTCAAGGCGTTTGCTAGGCGACAGGTGGAGGGGTTCCCTTTGCTGCCCCCGCGGGGGGTAAGGGATAGGGTGATTTCGGGGGTGTGGGTCGGGGATGGGAAGGTGTCTGACATTTACCAGGTAATGCAGGAGGTGGGGGAGGTGTCGGTAGAGGAGCTGAAGGCTAAGTGGGAGGTGGAGCTGGGAGAGCAGATTGAGGAGGGGACATGGGCGGATGCCCTGGAGAGGGTGAACTCCTCCTCTTCATGTGCGAGGCTTAGTCTCATCCAGTTCAAGGTGCTGCACCGGGCCCACATGTCTGGATCTAGGATGAGTAGGTTCTTTGGGGGCGAAGACAGGTGCATCAGGTGTTCGGCTGGTCCAGTGAACCATGCCCTTATGTTCTGGGCATGCCCGGCACTGGAGGAGTTCTGGAAGGGGGTGGCGAGGACGGTGTCGAGGGTGGTGGGATCCTGGGTCAAGCCAGGCTGGGGACTCGCGATATTTGGGGTTGGGGTGGAGCCGGGAGTCCAGGAGGCGAAAGGGGCCGATGTTTTGGCCTTTGCGTCCCTAGTAGCCCGGCGGAGGATCTTGCTGGAGTGGAAAGATGCGAGACCTCCGAGCGTGGAGACCTGGATTAATGACATGGCGGGATTCATTAAGCTGGAGAGGGTCAAGTTCGCCCTGAGGGGGTCGGTACAAGGGTTCTTTAGGAGGTGGCAGCCTTTCCTCGACTTCCTCGCTCAACGATAAGGAACTAGGTCAGCAGCAGCAGCAACCCGGGGGGGAGGGGGGGAAAGATCGGGGGGGGGGGGGTTTAGGGGGATAGTGTTTAAGTTAATTTGCTTATTGTTAATTTATTTTGTCGTTTATTGGGTTTGGGGGGGTGGGGGGGTTTGTTATATGCATTTTTACGGGTGCTGGGGGGGTGTTTATTATTATTATTGTTATTGTTATTATTGTTCTGTTGATATATATTTTTCAAAAATTCCAATAAAAATTATTTAAAATTTTTTTTTTAAAATCTGGAATTAAAGTCTCATGAGGACCACAAAACGATTGTTGATTGTTGTAAAAACCCATCGACTTGGTTGGACCAAGCCCAACAAACATGATTCTTTGATGGGATGTCCCAGGTCCAGGAGCTAATAGATGTCACACATGTCGCCTTGCACTCACCAGGCCATCTGCGAGTGCCCTACGTTAACAGGACGGGGTTCCACTCCCTCAACATCCAGCTCGTGTGTGACCAGCACATGAACATCATGCACATGTGTGCACGCTTCCTAGGGACCGTGCATCCTGGGATAGTCGGACATCCCCGGCCTCTTTGAGGATCACCCCAGGATGGCCGTATGGCTCTTGGGGGATAAGGGGTACCCGCTAATGATCCCGGTACAGAGGCTTGTGACCGAAGTGGAGACCCGATACAATGAAGCCCATGCAGCCACCCGGGCTGTCATTGAGGGGTGCATCGGACTCCTCAAGATGCTGTTCCGATGCCTCAACTGCTCCAGTGGTGCCCTGCTGTACACCCCGTGGAGGGTTGCCCGCTTTGTGGTGATCTGCTGGGTGCTCTACAAACTGGCACAGCAGCAGGGCGACTTTGCATAGGATGTGCCCTCCTCCATCATTCCCCTCTCTCCAACCCCCCCCCCCCCCGATATCCCAGCCACCCACCCTACCCCCCGACCATTTGCCAGCATCCCAGGGGAGGGGAGGTGAGAGATATCACGGACCTCCATCTCCGATGGGGAGTGGGATTGCTGTTCGGTCCACATTGCTGAGTGCCAGAGGCGTCATATTTGTCGAGGTCAACAATTTTTAATAATTTATACATGTGTCCCCAACTGCCCAATCCTCAGTGATCCTCGTCCTGCTTCGCCTTCTGTGCTGTACTGCTGTGTCTTGGTGTGTCAGAGGTGGAGGCAGCCTGCTGCCTACCGCATCCCGTGACCTTCGGTGGCCCTGGCGAGCAGCCTCTGGGGGCTCAGGGGCAAAGGGACCCAGGCACATTTTCTGGCGCCACGTTCCCCGCCGTGCCACCCTGTTCCGGGTGCTGACTCCAAGACGTGCCATTGTCAGTGGGTTGGATTTTGGGAGAGCAGGTGCCCCCCCCCCCCCCCCCCCAACCATCATCACTCTGTGGCACACAGCGCCCCTTCCCATAGGGCCCTGGGGCTCACCGCAGGACGGAAGGACAGTTGGATCGAGCGCCAGCTGCCCCTACATCACCTAGCTCTGCCAGCCCTGCTGGGACCCCAATGTCTGCAGCACCATGTCGACATCCTCGGCGATGTTCCTCGGTGACTGGAGCACCCTGGTAATGCCCACCTGTGACTGGGATACATCCCCCAGCAACTGGGACTTGCTCTGCAGTGCCTCAGCTATGCCCACATGGGTCAGGGAGCCCTCCCTAGTGACTAAGACACGCTCTGCAGCGTCTCATCAAGATCCGCCTGGCACTGGGTCATGTCCCCCAGTGTCTCGGATACACTGTCAAGGTGCTCAGCCATGGTCGTCACTGACTGAGCGATGCCTTGGACACTCATGTTGCCGGCGGCATGCACCAGGCTCTGCACTGCGGTCGCCACGCTAGCAGTGTTGGTCTCGGTGCCACGCATTGTCAGTGATATCTCCTCTGGGACTCCTCCAATTGGCTATGGACCAGCTGGAGAGTCGCTGACATCAGCCTCTGAAACTCACAGCCACACCCTACCATCTGCATCAGCTCTAGGTAAACTGGGGACTTTGTAATCCGGCACCCTGTCACCTGTCTGGGCCCTCCCCATCTGTTGTGGGCCATCGGGGGGGTGGGGGAGTGGGGTTCGGCGGAGGAATTGGGGAGCTGGGCCATATTGGGGGGGAATGGAGAGTATGAGTGGATGGAGGAGTATGGGCGGACTGGGGAGTATGGGGGGTTGGGGACGATGGAGGAGTATAGAAGGGGGGCATGGGTGGCACTGCTGGACATGAGTGGGCCGGAGTACGAAACAGTGGGCCTAGGTGGTGTCAGTTACATTCTGTTGGTAGTGGAGGTTTGGTGGTCCAGTACCAACTCACCGATGGGCCCGGTGGAGGTCATTGATCTTCTCACAACACTGGGTGCCGGTCCTCCTAGTCACGCTCCCCAAGCTGACAGCCGCTGCCACTTCCTCCTAGGTGGCACTGGCTGCCCTTTAGCTGACCCTCCAAAGCCCTCAGGGGAACAGGGCATCCCGTCTGGCCTCGACCACGTGCAATAATCTGCCCAGGTTGGCATCCCCGAATCGTGGGGCTGGTCTTCTCGGAGGTATAGTTGCGAGCTGAGCGGGGTTGGCTGTGAAGGAGTGGTTTAAATGCTGCTATCCCTTATTGAGGGGCAGAAGACAGGAAATTATAGGCCGGTTAGCCACACTTCAGTTGTGTGTAAGATTTTACATTCTATTATTAATTCTATTATTATTAGGATGAGATTGCGGAGTACTTAGAAGTGCATGATAAAATAGGACTGAGTCAGCACAGATTCATCAAGGGGAGGTGATGCCTGACAAATCTGTACGAATTCTTTGAGGAGGTAATGAGGAAGTTAGCCAAAGGAGAACCAGCGGACGTGATCTATTTGGATTTCCAGAAGGCCTTTGACAAGGTGCCGTACAGTAGGCTACTAAATAAGATAAGAACCCATGGTGTTAGGAGCAAGGTACTGGCATGGATAGAGGATTGGCTGACTGGCAGAAGGCAGAGAGTGGGGATAAAGGGGTCTTTTTCAGGATGGCAGCCGGTGACTAGTGGTGTTCCGCAGAAGTCAGTGTTGGGATCACAGCTATTCATGATATATGTACATTAATGATCTGGAAGAAGTAACTGAGGGCATTGTTGCTAAGTTTGCAGATGATACAAAGATACGTATAGGGACAGGTTGTAATGAGGAAGCAGAGAGGCTGCAGAAGGACCTGGAGGGGCTCGGAGAGTGGGCAAAGAAGTGGCAGATGGAATACAATGTAGAAAAGTGTGAGGTTATGCACTTTGGTAGGAAGAATAGGGGCATAGACTATTTTCTAAATGGGAAAATGCTTTGGAAATCAAAAGCACAAAAGGACTTAGGAGTCCTCGTTCAGGATTCTCTTCAGGTTAACGTGCAGGTTCAGTCGGCAGTTAGGAAGGCAAATGCAATGTAAGCATTCATGTCGAGAGGGATCAAATACAAGAGCAGGGATGTACTGTTGAGGCTGTATAAGGCTCTGGTCAGACCCCATTTGGAATATTGTGAGCAGTTTAGGGCCCCGTATCTAAGGAATGATATGTTGGCCTTGGAGACGGTCCAGGAGGTTCACAAGAATGATCCCCGGAATGAAGGACTTGTCATATGAGGAGCGGTTGAGGACTCTGGACCTGTACTCGATGGAGTTTAGAAGGGCGAGGAGGAATCTTATTGAAACTTACAGAATACTGAGAGGCCTAGATAGAGTGGATGTGGAGGTGTTTCCATGAGTAGGAGAAACCAGAACTAGAGGGCGCAGGCTCAGACTAAAGGTACAATCCTTTAAAACAGAGATCAGGAGGAATTTCTCCAGCCAAAGGGCGGTGAATCTGTGGAACTCATTGCCACAGAAGGCAGTGGAGGTCAAATCACTGAGTGGCTTTAAGACAGAGATAGATAGGTTCTTAATTAATAAGAAGATCAGGGGTTATGAGGAGAAGGCAGGAGAACAGAGATGAGAAAAATGTCAGCCATGATTGAATGGCGGAGCAGACTCGATGGGCCAAATGGTCTAATTCTGCTCTTCTGTTTTATGGTCTCATGGGGTTGGCGAGTTCATTCCCGGCGAATAAGCTGGCGGGACCATCATTTACAGCATGAAGCCCATGGGGCTTCGTTAAGTGGTTCAATTAACATTTTATAACATGACGGCATCGCCAGGCCAAGCGTCGGGAGGCTCGCGGCAGTTCCCGCTCACTATCACACATAGAAACCTTTCCATCAAATCGCACCCTATATAATTGTAAATAAGAGTTTTTCTGTGTTTTTATTTCAGAGATTTGTCAGGGAACTTAAGGGGGTGGGAGCAATATGGTAGTTTGGCACCTTTAAGGGGCTATCCTTGCAGGCCACCTGACCCGTCCAGAAACTATGGGGACAAAGTACACAAACCTTAACCTTAACAGGCAACGAGACCTGTGATGGAGCTATAATGGTCTGTACATAAAGTTCTTTTGTTAAATAAATCATCTCTGTGATTTAACACTGCCTTCACCTCGCACTACAACATCTGGAATAGACACTTAAACTTTATTTTGTAGAATTTTATTTTATATCATCTCTGCATGGGTCCTGAGGCCTGCCCATGGTGGATACTTGGTGAGTTGTCAAGGAAAAAGCTGATGGGCGGGGGGCATAGGTTGGCATGGAGAATATGACGGGTTATGGGGTTGGGTGCGGGTATGAGGTGGCATTGGTTGGCATGATGGGACATTGGGAGTGTGAGAAACGTGACGGCTGAAGTGATGTCTCATGTTTTATTCTTTTATTTTCTGACCAGCCCACCTCTGCACCCAGAAGCCTCCTCACTTCTTCCTGAGTCATCTGCCCCAACCTCTAATCCAGCCCGCACAGACGGATCTAGATATCCTTGTACATGAATCACTCGCATGTTGGTACAGCAAGTAATAAAAAGGAAAATGGAGTGTTGCCCTATATTGCAAGAAGGGTGAAGTATTTAAATAAGGAAGACTTCTTGCAATGTACACGGCATGAGTGAGACCACACCTGGAGTTCTGTTTAAAGTTTTGGTTTCCATTTTTAAGAAGGGATGTAATTGCATTGGAAGCAGTTCAGGGACGATTCTGATTCCTGGGATGAAGGGGTTGTCTTGCGAGGAAAGGTTGAACACCTTGGGCCGATACTTATTGGGGGTTGAAGAATGAGAGATGATATTGAAATATGTAAAATTCTGGGACGATCTTGATAGGCCAGATGCTGAGCGAATATTCCCTCTCACAAGAGGAGTTTAGAACTAGCGGACACTGTTTCAAAAGAAGGTACCTCCTAGGGCAGCATGGTAGCACAGTGGGTAGCACTGTTGCTTCACAGCTCCAGGGTCCCAGGTTCGATTCCCATCTTGGATCACTGTTTGTGTGGAATCTGCACATTTTCCGCTTGTCTGCGTGGGTTTCCTCCGGGTGCTCCGGTTTCTTCTCACAAGTCCCGAAAGACGTGCTGTTAGGTAAATTGGACATTCTGAATTCTCCCTCTGTATACCCAAACAGGTGCCGGAATGTGGGGAATGTGTGCAACTTCATTGCAGTGTTAATGGAAGCCTACTTGTGACAATAAAGATTATTATTGTTATTTAAGATGTAAATAAGGAATTTCTTCTCTCAGGGATGTTAACCCTTGTAATTCAAGGACCCAGCGAACTGTATCCCCTACATGTGTTGGAAGATCTTGAACGGATCCTTTCAGCCAGGAGCTTGGTTCTCAGTCCGAATCCTGACTGCAGGTCAAACCTGTGTCATTCACACAACACAGTCTACAAACACAGATGCCTTTTCTGGACCCGTTGTGAGCTCTGCGTCCAATTAATGACATCAAGTTCTACCAGGAGGTGAAAGTTATCTGGTGAGTGTAATTGTCAAAAGCAGACTGCAGCTATAATGGGGCTTGCTGCTTCTTTGCACACAAGACGAGGTAGGATATCAGAAGACGAGCTGCCTCACCGCCCAGGGCAGCGGCCAAATGGCCGATTAAAAGGTACTGCACCCAAACTCACACACAAGCTCCTCGTGGCCAAATTATTTCCTCATTAAACAAATCACTTCTGTCCATACCCAGAGGATAAACAAGCTCCTCAAGGAGCTTAACGGGCAGTTAACGGGCAGTTAATTGGTGACACATGTGTTCCCAGCTCTTCACTGTCCCACACTTTGAAAGTACAATTGTGTCATGGAGGCACTGGAGTACTGACCTGTCATCCAGAACCATTATGCTCAAAGTGTGCCCGCACCTGGCTCACGATTCCAAATTTGTTCAACAGGCAGTCTCTTCATTATTCACGTTGCAACCAAGAAGGGGAAAATTGCAAGATGGGCCTGCACTACCATTATTTAAAGGGATAATTACCCAACTTGCAATTAAGGTTCTGCCATCATGTCATTTTAACTGATTCCTTTAAAACAGTTTTTAACTCTATGTTTGATGAATGTTGTGTTCTGTGACCTTGCCGTTGCAGTGATGCACACAGAACTACTGGTAACTTGACTAGAATGATGAACACATGGAAGGATAACATACAGAATACTATACAGACTAGGTTACTATTTGAGTTTTGAGAACTCTCCTGTAATTATCTTATGTGTGACTGTTGATAGCATTGCTGCCTACGGCGCTGAGGACCCGGGTTGGAATCCTGGCTCTGGGTCACTGTCCGTGAGGAGTTTGCACATTCTCCCCGTGTCTGCGTGGGTTTCACCCCCACAATCCAAAAGATGTGCAGGATAGGCAGATTGGCCACGCTAAATTGCCCCTTAATTGGAAAAGATAATTGGGTACTCTAAACTTATAAAAAAAAAAGTTTTTAAAAAACAAATGTGTGACTGTCGGTTGTACGCCTTACTATCAATTGGTGAGTGTCCCACGTCTGACACTACCAGGTCTGACACTACCAGCTGGTTGGAGGTCGCATGCTAACTCTGTACAATACAATTCACAGGCATATAACCACACCCCTTTCCTTTGGAGATGTTAAAATGTATACACAGAAACATTACTTGTATTATCTTTTAACACATGTGGCATACGTATATACAGATTTAACTGTACTTCAATTAACATGATATGCCTGCTAAATGTGTCCCTTGGTCACAGCTCATTGTGCATCTCCGATGGGATTACCCTGCTGATCTTCTGGGCTCTTGTCAGCTTTCTGGAAGACTGGTTTCTGTGCCGGTCTTTTGTGTCTTGGCCTTTTAACACACTGTGTCCTGAAGACCGGTATGCTTATTGGCCATGCCTGCATCTTCAGCTACTGCGTCATCAGCTTCTTTTGTTTCTTTACGTGATACGTTTTGCTGTTGCGTTGTTGTGTGCTCTGTCCTATCGACCACATTGCTGATGTCTTCTTGCTTGGTGTCATCGGTGGGACTCACAGTATCCCCCACACTCCTTCTCTTCCTCTTTTTTATTTTGGGTGCGATTATGTGACTGATTTTGTGGCTGCCTCTCTTTTTCCGCTTGGCTTTGACAGCACCCATCTTGCCGCAGGCCTGCGCCATGGAAGCAGTAGTTTGTGGCTCATCTGCAGAAACGTCTCGCATTGGTGTGCTTCTGAGGGACTGTGCGATGCTGGGATAGGGCAGCATGGTAGCACAGTGGGTAGCACCATTGGTTCACAGCTCCAGGGTCCTAGGTTCGATTCCCGACTTCGGTCACCAGAGTGGGTCACAGCTTGTGTCACTGTCTGTGTGGAGTCTGCACGCTCTCCCCGTGTCTGCGTGGGTTTCCTCCGGGCGCTCCGGATTCCTCCCACAAGTCCTGAAAGACATGCTGTTGGGTAATTTGGACATTCTGAATTCTCACTCTGTGTACCCGGACAAGCGCCGGAATGTGGTGACTAGGGGATTTTCACAGTAAATTCATTGCATTGTTAATGTAAGCCTAATTGTGACAATAAAAATGGTTAATTATTAAATTAAAGTCTGCACCTTCAACGACTGACTGCAGGGCCTCGCACTCTGGAGTCTGGGTTGGATTGCACTCTGGAGTCTGGGTTGGATTGCACTCTGGTGTCTGGGTTGGATTGCACTCCCGTGTCTGGGTTGGATGGCACTTTGGCGTCTCGGTTGGATTGCAGTCTGGTGTCTGGGTTGGATGGCACTCTGGTGTCTGGGTTGGATTGCACTCCCGTGTCTGGGTTGGATTGCTCTCTGGTGTCTGGGTTGGATTGCACTCCCGTGTCTGGGTTGGATTGCTCTCTGGTGTCTGGGTTGGATTGCACTCTGGTGTCTGGGTTGGATTGCACTCCCGTGTCTGGGTTGGATTGCACTCTGGTGTCTGGGTTGGATTGCACACTGGTGTCTGGGTTGGATTGCACTCTGGTGTCTGGGTTGGATGGCACTCTGGTGTCTGGGTTGGATTGCACTCCCGTGTCTGGGTTGGATTGCTCTCTGGTGTCTGGGTTGGATTGCACTCTGGTGTCTGGGTTGGATGGCACTCTGGTGTCTGGGTTGGATGGCACTCTGGTGTCTGGGTTGGATTGCACTCCCGTGTCTGGGTTGGATTGCACTCTGGTGTCTGGGTTGGATTGCACTCCCGTGTCTGGGTTGGATTGCTCTCTGGTGTCTGGGTTGAGTTGCACTCTGGTGTCTGGGTTGGATTGCACTCCCGTGTCTGGGTTGGATTGCACTCTGGTGTCTGGGTTGGATTGCACACTGGTCTCAGGGTTGGATTGCACTCTGGTGTCTGGTTGGATGGCACTCTGGTGTCTGGGTTGGATTGCACTCCGTGTCTGGGTTGGATTGCTCTCTGGTGTCTGGGTTGAGTTGCACTCTGGTGTCTGGGTTGGATGGCACTCTGGTGTCTGGGTTGGATGCACTCTGGTGTCTGGGTTGGATTGCACTCTGGTGTCAGGGTTGGATTGCACTCTGGTGTCTGGGTTGGATTGCACACTGGTCTCAGGGTTTTATTGCACACTGGTGTCTGGGTTGAAAGACATTCTGGTGTCTGGGTTGTATTGCACTCTGCTGTCTGGGTTGGATAGCACTCTGGGGTCTGGGTTGGATTGCAGTCTGGTGTCTGGGTTGGATTGCACTCTGGTGTCTGGGTTGGATTGCACTCCCGTGTCTGGGTTGGATTGCACTCTGGTGTCTGGGTTGGATAGCACTCTGGGGTCTGGGTTTGATTGCAGTCTGGTGTCTGGGTTGGATTGCACTCTGGTGTCTGGGTTGGATTGCACTCCCGTGTCTGGGTTGGATTGCACTCCCGTGTCTGGGTTGGATAGCACTCTGGGGTCTGGGTTGGATAGCACTCTGGTGTCTGGGTTAGATTGCACTCTGGTGTCTGGGTTGGATGGCACTCTGGTGTCTGGGTTGGATTGCATTCTGGTGTCTGGGTTAGATTGCACTCTGGTGTCTGGGTTGGATGGCACTCTGGTGTCTGGGTTGGATTACACTTTGCTGGCTGGGTTGGATTGCACTCCCGTGTCTCGGTTGGAATGCATTCCCGGGTCTGGTTTGGATCGTACTCTGGTGTCTGGGTTGGATTGCCCTCCCTTGTCTGGGTTGGATTGCACTCTGGTGTCTGGGTTGGATTGCACTCCTGTGTCTGGGTTGGATTGCACTCTGGTGTCTGGGTTGGATTGCACTCCCGTGTCTGGATTGGATTGCACTCTGGTGTCTGGGTTGGATTGCACTCCCGTGTCTGGGTTGGATTGCACTCTGGTGTCTGGGTTGGATTGCACTCTGGTGTCTGGGTTGGATTGCACTCTGGTGTCTTGGTTGGATTGCACTCTGGTGTCTGGGTTGGATTTCAGTCTGGTGCCCGGGTTGTATTGCACTCTGTTGTCTTGGTTGGATTGCACTCTGGTGTCTGGGTTAGATTGCATTCTGGTGTCTGGGTTGGATGGCACTCTGGTGTCTGGGTTGGATTGCACTCTGGTGTCTGGGTTGGATTGCACTCTGGTGCCTGGTTTGGATTGCACTCCCGTGTCTGGGTTGGATTGCATTCTGGTGTCTGGGTGGGATTGCACTCTGGTGTCTGGGTTGGATGGCACTCTGGTGTCTGGGTTGGATTGCAGTCTGGTGCCTGGGTTGGATTGCACTCCCGTGTCTGGGTTGGATTGCATTCTGGTGTCTGGGTGGGATTGCACTCTGGTGTCAGGGTTGGATTGCAGTCTGGTGTCTGGGTGGGATTGCACTCTGGTGCCTGGGTTGGATTGCATTCCCGTGTCTGGGTTGGATGGCACTCTGGTGCCTGGGTTGCATTGCACTCCCGTGTCAATGTTGGATTGCACTCTGGTGTCTGGGTTGGATTACAGTCTGGTGTCTGTGTTGGATGGCACTCTGGTGTCTGGGTTGAATTGCACTCTGGTGTCTTGGTTGGATTGCACTCTGGTGTCTGGGTTGGATTTCAGTCTGGTGTCTGGGTTGGATTGCACTCTGGTGTCTGGGTTGGATTGCACTCTGGTGTCTGGGTTGGATGGCACTCTGGTGTCTGGGTTGGATGGCACTCTGGTGTCTGGGTTGGATGGCACTCTGGTGTCTGGGTTGGATGACACTCTGGTGCCTGCGTTGGATTGCACTCTGCTGTCTGGGTTGGATTGCACTCCAGTGTCTGGGTTGGATTGCATTCCCGGGTCTGGTTGGATCGTACTCTGGTGTCTGGGTTGGATTGCCCTCCCGTGTCTGGGTTGGAGCGCACACTGGTGTCTGGGTTGGATTGCACTCCGGTGTCTGGGTTGGATGGCACTCTGGAGTCTCGGTTGGATTGCACTCTGGTGTCTGGGTTGGATTGCACTCTGGTGTCTGGGTCGGTTTGCACTCTGGTGTCTGGGTTGGATTGCACTCTGGTGTCTGGGTTGGAGTGCACTCCCATGTCTGGGTTGGATGGCACTCTGGTGTCTGGTTGGATTGCACTCTGGTGTCTGGGTTCGATTGCACTCTGGTGTCTGGGTTGGAATGCACTCTGGTGTCTGGGTTGGATTTCAGTCTGGTGTCCGGGTTGGATTGCACTCTGGTGTCTTGGTTGGATTGCACTCTGGTGTCTGGGTTAGATTGCATTCTGGTGTCTGGGTTGGATTGCACTCTGGTGCCTGGGTTGAATTGCACTCTGGTGCCTGGGTTGGATTGCACTCCCGTGTCTGGGTTGGATTGCACTCTGGTGTCTGGGTTGGATGGCACTCTGGTGACTGGGTTGGATTGCACTCCTGTGTCTGGGTTGGATTGCACTCTGGTGTCTGGGTTGGATTGCACTCCCGTGTCTGGATTGGATTGCACTCTGGTGTCTGGGTTGGATTGCACTCCCGTGTCTGGGTTCAATTGCACTCTGGTGTCTGGGTTGGATTGCACTCTGGTGTCTGGGTTGGATTGCACTCTGGTGCCTGGTTTGGATTGCACTCCCGTGTCTGGGTTGGATTGCATTCTGGTGTCTGGGTGGGATTGCACTCTGGTGTCTGGGTTGGATTGCAGTCTGGTGCCTGGGTTGGATTGCACTCCCGTGTCTGGGTTGGATTGCATTCTGGTGTCTGGGTGGGATTGCACTCTGGTGTCAGGGTTGGATTGCACTCTGGTGCCTGGGTTGGATTGCATTCCCGTGTCTGGGTTGGATGGCACTTTGGTGCCTGGGTTGCATTGCACTCCCGTGTCAATGTTGGATTGCACTCTGGTGTCTGGGTTGGATTACAGTCTGGTGTCTGTGTTGGATGGCACTCTGGTGTCTGGGTTGAATTGCACTCTGGTGTCTGGGTTGGATGGCACTCTGGTGTCTGGGTTGGATGGCACTCTGGTGTCTGGATTGAATGGCACTCTGGTGTCTGGGTTGGATGACACTCTGGTGCCTGCGTTGGATTGCACTCTGCTGTCTGGGTTGGATTGCACTCCAGTGTCTGGGTTGGATTGCATTCCCGGGTCTGGGTTGGAGCGCACACTGGTGTCTGGGTTGAATTGCACTCCGGTGTCTGGGTTGGATGGCACTCTGGAGTCTCGGTTGGATTGCACTCTGGTGTCTGGGTTGGATTGCACTCTGGTGTCTGGGTCGGTTTGCACTCTGGTGTCTGGGTTGGATTGCACTCTGGTGTCTGGGTTGGAGTGCACTCCCGTGTCTGGGTTGGATGGCACTCTGGTGTCTGGGTTGGATTGCACTCTGGTGTCTGGGTTCGATTGCACTCTGGTGTCTGGGTTGGAATGCACTCTGGTGTCTGGGTTGGATTTCAGTCTGGTGTCCGGGTTGGATTGCACTCTGGTGTCTGGGTTAGATTGCATTCTGGTGTCTGGGTTGGATTGCACTCTGGTGCCTGGGTTGAATTGCACTCTGGTGCCTGGGTTGGATTGCACTCCCGTGTCTGGGTTGGATTGCACTCTGGTGTCTGGGTTGGATGGCACTCTGGTGACTGGGTTGGGTTGCACTCCCGTGTCTGGGTTGGATTGCACTCTGCTGTCTGGGTTGGATTTCAGTCTGGTGTCTGGGTTGGATTGCAGTCTGGTGCCTGGGTTGGATTCCAGTCTGGTGCCTGGGTTGGATTACACTCCCGTGTCAGGGTTCGATTGCACTCTGGTGTCTGGGTTGGATTTCAGTCTGGTGTCTGGGTTGGATTGCAGTCTGGTGCCTGGGTTGGATTACACTCCCGTGTCAGGGTTCGATTGCACTCTGGTGTCTGGGTAGGATTTCAGTCTGCTGTCTGGGTTTGATTGCACTCTGGTGTCTTGGTTGGATTGCACTCTGGTGTCTGAGTTGGATTTCAGTCTGGTGTCCGGGTTGTATTGCACTCTGATGTCTGAGTTGGATTGGACTCTGGTGTCTGGGCTGGATGGCACTCTGGTGTCTGGGTTGGATTGCAGTCTGGTGTCTGGTTTGGATTGCACTCTGGTGTCTAGGTTGGATTGCATTCTGGTGTCTGCGTTGGATTGCACTCTGCTGTCTGGGTGGGATTGCACTCCCGTGTCTGGGTTGGATTGCATTCCCGGGTCTGGGTTGGATCGTACTCTGGTGTCTGGGTTGGATTGCCCTCCCGTGTCTGGGTTGGAGCGCACACTGGTGTCTGGATTGGATGGCACTCTGGAGTCTGGGTTGGATTGCACTCTGGTGTCTGGGTTGGATTGCACTCTGGTGTCTGGGTTGGATTGCACTCTGGTGTCTGGGTTGGAGTGCACTCTGGTGTCTGCGTTGGATCGCACACTGGTGTCTGGGTTGGATGGCACTCTGGTGTCTGCGTTGGATCGCACACTGGTGTCTGGGTTGGATGGCACTCTGGTGTTTTGTCGGATTGCACTCTGGTGTCTGGGTTGGATGGCATTCTGGTGTCTGGGTTGGATCGCACACTGGTGTCTGGGTTGGATGGCACTCTGGTGTTTTTGTCGGATTGCACTCTGGTGTCTGGGTTGGATTGCACTCTGGTGTCTGGGTTGGAGTGCACTCTGGTGTCTGCGTTGGATCGCCCACTGGTGTCTGGGTTGGATGGCACTCTGGTGTTTGGGTTGGATTGCTTACTGGTGTCTGGGTTGGATTACACTCTGGTGTCTGGTTTGGATAGCACTCCCGTATCTGGATTGGATGGCACTCTGGTGTCTGGGTTGGATTGCACTCTGGTGTCTGGGTTGGATGGCACTCTGGAGTTTGGGTTGGACTGCACTCCGGTGTCTGGGTTGGATTGCATTCTGGTGTCTGGGTTGGATTGCACTCTGGTGTCTGGGTACGATTCCACTCTGGTGTCTGGGTTGGATTTCAGTCTGGTGTCTGGGTTGGATGGCACTCTGGTGCCTGTGTTGGATTGCACTCCCATGTATGGGTTGGATTGCACTCTGGTGTCTGGGTTGGATTGCACTCTGGTGTCTGGGTTGGATTGCAGTCTGGTGTCTGGATTGGATTACACTCTGGTGTCTGGGTTCAATTGCACTCTGGTGTCTGGGTTGGAAGGCACTCTGGCGTCTGGGTAGGATTGCACTCTGGTGTCTGTGTTGGATTGCACTCTGGTGTCTGGGTTGGATTGCACACTGGTCTCAGGGTTGGATTGCACACTGGTGTCTGGGTTGAAAGGCATTCTGGTGCCTGCATTGGATTGCACTCTGGTGTCTGGGTTGGATTGCACTCTGGTGTCTGGGTTGGATGGCACACTGGTGTCTGGGATGAATGGCACTCTGGTGTCTGGGTTGGATTGCACTCTGGTGTCTGGGTTGGATTGCACTCTGGTCTCTAGGTTGGATTGGACACTGGTGTCTGGATTGAATGGCATTCTGGTGTCTGGGTTGGATGACACTCTGGTGCCTGCGTTGGATTGCACTCTGCTGAATGGGTTGGATTGCACTCCCGTGTCTGGGTTGGATTGCATTCCCGGGTCTGGGTTGGATCGTACTCTGGTGTCTGGGTTGGATTGCCCTCCCGTGTCTGGGTTGCAGCGCACATGGTGTCTGGATTGGATGGCACTCTGGAGTCTGGGTTGGATTGCACTCTGGTGTCTGGGTTGGATTGCACTCCCGTGTCCTGGTTGGATTGCACTCTGGTGTCTGGGTTGGATTGCACTCCCGTGTCTGGATTGGATTGCACTCCCGTGTCTGGGTTGGATCGCACTCTGGTGTCTGCGATGGATCGCACACTGGTCTCTGGGTTGAAATGCACTCTGGTGTCTGGGTTGGATTGCACTCCCCTGCCTGGGTTGGATGGCACTCTGGTGTCTGGGTTGGATTGCATTCTGGTGTCTGGGTTGGATTGCACTCTGGTGTCTGGGTTGTATCGCACTCCCGTGCCTGGATTGGATGGCACTCTGGTGTCTGGGTTGGACTGCACTCTGGTCTCTGGGTTGGATTGCATTCTGGTGTCAGGGTTGGATTGCACTCTGGTGTCTGGGTTCGATTGCACTCTGGTCTCTGGGTTGGATTGCACTCTGGTGCCTGGGTTGGATTGCACTCTGGTGTCTGGGTTGGATTGCACTCTGGTGTCTGGGTTGGATTGCACTCTGGTGTCTGGGTTGGATTACACTCTGGTGTCTGGGTTGGATTGCACTCTGGTGTCTGGGTTGGATTGCACACTCGTGTCTAGGTTAAATGGCATTCTGGTGTCTGGGTTGGAGGACACTCTGGTGCCTGCGTTGGATTGCACTCTGATGTCTGGGTTGGATTGCACTCTGGTCTCTGGGTTGGATTGCACACTAGTGTCTGGATTGAATGGCATTCTGGTGTCT